>NW_012136080.1:8394013-8396056 GCF_000956105.1 Propithecus coquereli
TTATTACAACATGAGAAAAATTAAGAAATTAGAGCTTTTTGTTTTTTCTAATGGAAAGAAGATAATAAAGCCAATTACTAAACAGATCAACTTGCAGTTTTATACTAACTAAAATGTAATAAACAGGCCTACTTTTATTGGCAATGTTATTTTAATTACATCAATTAAATTTGCTTGCTTTAAAACAGATGTCTCTATGTTATAACTCAACTAGAGATAAGCAAAGAAAGGCATTCTGAATTCTGTGCTAGGAAAAGGAGTGGGGAGGAAAAGTCATTTAATCTGATGAGCTCCAGACTATTTTCCAATCCAGTGGTTCTCAAAGTATGTCCCTGGACCAGCAGCATCTATATCACTTGGGGACTTGTTAGAAATGCAAATTCTCAGGCACTACCTCAGACCTACAAAATCAGCTCTCTGGGTGGAGCCGACCAATCGGTTTTACAAACCCTCCAGCAGATTCTAAAGCGTACTCAAATGTGAGAGCCACTGTTCCAGCCTATAAATCCATGTCCTCTCATCACCCCTTTAACCATGTCACTGCACTGTTTTTTGCTCTAGTGTTTGCACTTGTAACAGGTTTAATAATTAAGAAGATGGAGCCCAGAAGTTTCAAAATTTCAAAACAGAGGATGAAAATGGAGGAAAAGGTAGCAAATCTCTGGCAGTGAGACACAGTGATATGGAACTGAGAGGACTCAGGGCCCATACCCAAAAAATGATGGTTCCATTTATAGTTAACAGAGAAAAGAACATTCTCATTGGCTGCAAAGGACTTAAACTCCAAGCAAGTAGAACTGCCCCCAAAATGAGAAGCATTAGGGAAAGAAGACAGAAGAAGAGTTTAAAAAGGAAAAAGAACAGTAAATGCATGCACATGCATGTGTGCACATGCACATACATCAAAACACAGGAAACTCAGTGGCAAGGAGAAGAAGGAGCAGCAACTAGGACTTATATGCAGCTGAGAATCCAATGCCACACTCAGAAGAAATTCAAAACAACTCCACACGATAAAGACAAAGAGTCCTATAAATTTACAAGCACTTAAAAGTACTTACAGCCATAATTACATGCCAGCTACAAGAGCGATAGTAATTGGTAACATTTAGCAAAAAGTCAAATGAAGTCCAATTCATTCTGATCAAGTAATACCACATGAAGGTATGCACACACTGGGGTAACACCCTCCCCACTGTTACACAGTGAAAGTCAAACAGAACACTGTACTGCAGCCCATACAAGAGTGGTGATTTTCTCAAGTGGAGGTCTCCCCTCTTCTCCAAAGTTGATTGTTACTACTTGAAATCCCAGGGCTAGTTATTCTCTCAACTCTTATCAGCTATTTCATCCTGAAGCTGACACATGGTTTTTACACAGTCTTGTTTTCTAGGAACATTACTTTATAAAACGAAACAAAAAAACTTTGCCTTTCACTTTATACTCGCAAGAAGAAGGCTGAAGTTTTAAAAATCACTTTTAAGAAGCAGCCACAGAAACCAAACAGCAGCATATGAGATAAAAGCACTTATTGAACATAGGCATTAAAAAACTCGAGATTAGTTTCTAATCTAAGCTATCACAAGTCCAGCTACAAGGCCTCTGGTAACAAGGCCTCTGATTTTGCGTGGCTTCTTAGAATACCACATATATTCTATAAAATACAGAATGGAACACTAAGCATGTATAAATTAACAGAATTACTGTGAGGTATTTTATTATGTGTAATAATTCAGAAATTAAAAAGTAAAATGATATGATTCACAACACACACCTCACCAACTAACCAAACCAAAGATTTAGAGCTCTAATATTCTGAGTTCTTGACAAAGGAAAGCAGAACAAACATGGTTACCAAGAAACCAGGCATTTTAGGGGCCCTGGTAACTAGGGACAAATCCATGACAATCAGGAATCAGGAAAAATAAAAGGGGACAGGTTCATGATTTCTTTTAAAAAGAGGACTCAATCTAACAATCTATCCCACTTCACTTCTAAATAGCTAAACAAAGGTATTAATGCATGTAGCAGCTTTTGCAATGG
>NW_012136080.1:8396106-8399687 GCF_000956105.1 Propithecus coquereli
GTCCAAATGCTCTTAGTTTTAAAACAAAAAATTCCAATAAACAAAAAATATTTTTTGCCTAAATAAATGACATGTATATAAAAGGGTTATTAACTAATTCACTATCTTCCTCAGGATTAGCTTTTTAACTCTTGAAGAAATAATATGGCACAAATATTTTAATCTTTAACTGTAGCTTCTCCTCATTTCAATAAACTCACCCAGATGTTATCTACTTATTTTCATTTCCACACATTTCAAAGGTATAGCATCTCTACTGAAGATCCCTATAAAGTTGACAGTCAATTTCTATCAAATTCAGTGTTGTTGTCTAAACCTATTTGATCAGTGATGAACAACTCCTAAGCCCATAAGTCAGTCATGGTGGAATTTTCCAGTTCCTTTGTGTTGCATTCACATATGGTTAGAAGCTGGCCTGGAATGTCTATATAGCTGTAACTTTCTAGGACAAGTTTCTGACAATGTGATCTGAAATACAGGTATACGGTTTCTGTCTAAAAACCGTAAATCCCATCAATACCTGGAACATTTTTATCAACAAGAGACTAATAAGAGTACACTGCTTATAGGTTTTCTGACATCAAATCTAGTTCATTCAACAGTATAAAGAGCCAAATGTGCACTGATTTCTTTGATTTCCTGGCTGTCCTAAATAAATCCAGAGCACCACATCTGCTGCACTGAGTATAGTCTGCTCTTCTCAAAAAAACAAAAAAACAAAAAAAACCCAAAAACCTCAAATAATCAATTCTGCAACATCATCAAAGGACACAACAGTTTTCTGACGGTCTTCAGCCATATAATATTCTCCAATAGATTAGAGGACCATATTGCCATGTGCTGTGAATCTATTATCATGTATTATTTCTTCATTAGTATAGATAAAAGTAAGTTATGCCACTTGGAAAACTGAGAGAGTATTTTTTAGAAACAGTTTTTAGAATTGAAAGAAACCTTAGGAACCATTTAGCCCCATACCCTTAAGTTAAATTTAATAAAATCTAAATCCAGACAAGTTAAGCCACTTGTCCAAAGCCAAATCGCCGGTAAATGGAAGCATTCGGCCATGCTTTCAACCCAGGTCATACTGCTTCTCAAGAGAAAAAGATTAGAGAAAAAATGTAAAAATATCTCAGTATACCAGAGAGGCATGAAGACATATCAAGGGCATCCTCCTTACTCTGTATAGATAGTATGTGATCTTAAAATTATGTATTTTGTAAAGCTACTTTGCTACATAAAATATAGACTAAAGAAGGCAAAACTTGATGTATTAGAAAATACCAGAATTGAATTCCTAATGACTTCATGTTTTTTATTCATTTCAAAAGATATTCCCTAATGAAGAAAAATGGGTCTTTCCTTTTTAATTTTAAACAAATTAAAAAGCAGCAATATCAACAATAGTGATAGTAGCCAATACTCCTTGACCATATTGCCATGTGCTGTTCTTGAGCTAAGAGCATTCCATGCATTATCTGATTCAATCTTTCTAACATGGCTGTGCAACAAAGAGGTTAAAAAAGCTGTCTTAGGTTACAGAGCTACTAAGAGGCCCATGCTTCTGCCACTATCTTCAATTGCCTTGATTTTGCTGACGTTCAGTAAAAAAATCCTGCTTTGTAGAGTTAAATACGGAGGCAATTATAGATTGCTATAAAAAAAATTTTAATGCAACAAAACATCTAAATATAACCCCAAAACACTACCTCCAAACAGACATTCACTTTGATTGTAGAGGGATTATTTTTTACAGAGATTATTTCTCTCTTTAGTCTAATTACTCATTTTGAAAATTGTTTCACTAATATATTAATACTTAAAAACTTACTACTTCAAATAACTAGTAAACAAAGTTAAATATTAAAAATGAAATAAAACCGAAAATGGACAGGACTGGACAGCAATTGTATCTTGAAGTCAGCACATACTTTGTTTTCCCCTTCCAGAGTTTACAGGAAACATCCACCATCAGAAAAACGAGCCAGTGGGGAGGGTTTCTGATGGTGTGCAGGCACCCTTCACTGAATAGTGTAATGGACTAGGCATAGAGCTCACAGAGTCTTTGCTCTTTTAAGAACCCACCTTGCTTTTTAACTATCTTTAAGACTCTGATGGGCAATAATACTTCTTTACACATTTTGATACTTTAATGAAAGAACTCAAACTAATTGACTCTCAATGTGCAAAGGTGTTCTATCAATTACCTAATCTCCCCTAACTCACCTCCCTTAATTTTTACTACCAATGGTAACATTATCAAGATAAGTGCCTATTTTTCCATTCTGAAACCAAAGGGCAATTAGAATTTAAAGGGCACTGACAATTTTAAAGTAATAAGATGACTGAAATTGCTATTAAACTAATAAAATTATGCCTGAAAATATATGGGCTGTTTTAATTAGCACAGACTTGTAGGCAAGAATTTAAGATTATCTTTCTTCCAAAAAAAAAAGAAAAAAGAAATTTTTTAAGCACCTGAAGTCTTCTGACTTCAAATATGGGCTTCCAAATTTAAATTCATAAATTCATTCATTCATTCACTCATTCCAGACAACCAGAAAAAAAACTACTTTAGGTATGCTACTGTCATGAATTCAAAGTTCAATAAGACATCTGGCAGGAAAGTGCCCCTCCATGCCCACTGTTAATGTTGCATCCCTACCATCTCTGCCCTTCAAGTTCTTTTTTTGGGAAAGAGCTAACATTTCCCCCTAAACATAGCAGAATACATTTTTAGTTTTCTTTTTGTTCTTTGTTTCATTCTTTTCTCATTTCTTCTTCTTTTTTTTAAACAACAAACTATAATAAGCATTGCTAGGATTCAACAGAAAAAAAATGGGCTAAACATCCTATGCTGAGGATAGAATCAATGGTCATACCTCATCTCACCCACTATTTATATTTATACATTATCTATATCTGTTTCCCGCTCAAAATTGAGACTGTCTAAACCATCATCTTTTAGAAGTTACAATGGAATATAACTACTACTACAGAACAAGAATATAAACTTTAAAAATGTGCTGGGGTAGGAAGGAGAGACATAATTTATACATGCTAGTCTAAAATACTTAGAATGAATTATATAAAACTGCCATATTTCAAAGACTGGGCTTTATTATCTATTAATAGCATAATGAAACTGTATAAAACTATTCTGCTAGATGGTTTTAAGTGTTAGATGTAAAAATCTTTGCCATACGATCTAAATTGAATTTGTATTCTTAGACCCTTTAGATGAAAAACTATTTCTGGTATAAAAGTAAAAAAAAGAACTCTGGTAAGGAAATATTCATCTCCCACCCTAAAGTGACATTGGTAAATTTATCTATTTATACAGAGAATTATAACCAAATTCAGTACAGATAAATACAATGTATCTTTTATGTAAGCAGATTTCCTATTGTAATTATTAAAAAAGGAAAAAATGTCTGTAATTTCATTGCTGAGGTTGATAGATTCTATTAACATTGTATTTTCGTAGACAGTGTTTTTTCCTTTTAAAGATTTTCTTAGTTATTTCTAAAGTATGCTTAACTCAGCAATTAAAATTGAAGGTATAAGGTAAAAAATAATCT
>NW_012136080.1:8401657-8403322 GCF_000956105.1 Propithecus coquereli
TCTTTTAAAAAGAGGACTCAATCTAACAATCTATCCCACTTCACTTCTAAATAGCTAAACAAAGGTATTAATGCATGTAGCAGCTTTTGCAATGGCCTATATTTGAAACTAGGTAGAATTGAAGAATGTATCTGACTGTGTGAAGGAAAGTGATGCTGACACTCATCCATTTTTCTTGAATAAAAGCTGCTCTGGCTCAGTCACTATCCCAAACCATCTGTGGATAAGTGTTTATTTTTCAAAGGGCTTCTAGTCAGAATAATCCCTGCAGACACTGTCATGTGATGAAAAGGAGAAAACTGAGGCAAAAAGAGAAATGTAATTATCACCTATTTTGAGAGAATGGAAAATTGCTGACAACCGGAAATTTGTTTAGCCTAGGTCATGTGGATCCCAACAACCTACACTTAATAGTTTCTATATGAACATATATAAGGGATTGGTTATTTCGTTCCACAGTGAGGTGACCCAAACCAATTTTTAAAAAACTACTTCCCTAATATCTAAATGCTTCCTGGAGATCATCCAGTATTGAACTGTCCTAAGCCATTTGATACAAATGCCAAAATATGAAAAAGCTACAGTACCAAACATACCACTGCCCAGTTTAATATGACTCAAAGTTAGCACTTCTGTTAAAGTGACAATTAAATGTTGATTTATACCAAATTAAACCCTTGTATAAGAATAATAAAATTTGCCTTTACAGAGGAAGTCTCACTTATGTACTGAGGAATAATGTCAGGCTACCCAAGAGACCTAAGGTATGATATTATTTTTTTCTTCCAGCTTCTGATAGGCTTTTAACACAGCTCCAGAAACTTTTATAGTTACTTTGGGGGAACCTTAAACACAACCACCATTGTCACAAATACCATAAAGTGTTTCTAATTTAAATGTTTCCTAGAATTGGAAACAGTGGCGAATAACTAGACTACATAACAATCTCAAAAAAAACTACATCAGCATTGTTCATGTATATATCATCACCAAACTGTATGTTGTCTCTGGTCTTCAAAGCAGAAGTGGGCCCAATTCACAAAGAACCTAAGTGACCTCTTAGCCCCATTTCAAGAAGCACACATCTCAGTTTAAAAGCTGTCACCTGGTAAGAACTCTTCACATACAATTAACTCAGAGTAATTTTAAAACCAGTACAGTCAGTAACATTAAAGATTGGAATTATGAATGAGAATGACATTTATCCTATATTCACTGATTTGAAAAACAGTTCTTCCTTCACTCACTCTGTCCTTAATAGATGGAGAAACACAAGTAAAAGAGAACTTGCTAAGAAGACCTAATCTTAGTAGATGAGGAAACACAAATAAAAGAGAACCCGCTAAGAGGACTTACGTTTTGCCTGTGACATCCACATACTGTCCTGGACGAAAGTGAGCAGCATAAAGAGGAGTGCCTTTATGAAAAACAAAACAAAACAAATAATCAATATGAAATTTGTTAGCACAGAAACAACTTTATTAAACATAAACTACATCCGGGAAGCTTATCAGATTTCAAAACTGATAGGAGATTTCTCTCTGCAATTATAAACATTAGAAACATTCAAACAATGAAATTGTTCAACAAACATATCTTTTATTTTATTTTACTTTTTTTTTGAGACATAGTCTCGCTCTGTTGCTCAGGCTAGAGTGCCGTGGC
>NW_012136080.1:8413263-8415020 GCF_000956105.1 Propithecus coquereli
TTACTTTTCCTGATTACTCTATCTAAAGTAGCACCACTTTTTGCCACTTGCCATCTCCTCAGCCTGCTATTATTATTCGTCAAAACATTTATCCCCTTCTGTCATGATGTATATTTTTTATTGTTTTATCTTCATGTAACGGCTTCCCCATCTCACCCCCAATCCCACCCAAATGTAAGCTTCCTGAAAGCAGAAACCTATTTTAGTTGTTGCTATATTCCCTACTCCTGGTAGATCCTATTGTCTGCTCTTATCCCCACCCATGCCTTTTTTTCTGCTGTTGTAACTATCACTACAACCAACGTCCTTGAAAATAAAACCTTATAGACATCCTATTTCCTTATAATAATGTCCTGGGTCTCCCCCTCCTACCTTAATTCTTAAAATTCTTACAGATTGCTATATGACTTGTCAAAAAAGCTGTACCATTTTCTATTTCTCGATGTGAAGAGTGCCTCTTTCACCAGAATATAAATGAAGAATCTCAACGGCTGTAGAACTTTACGTATACTTACCTGTGTCTGTCTATGCCACTCCCTTTGCCTGTAATCTCCGCCCCACCCTGAAACCAAAGTTTCACTTATGGTTAGAGAGAAAGTTGAGGAAGAGGAAAGAGCAAGAAGATATACCTGTGTTGATTATATCCTGATAAAGAGGCACTCTTCACATCAGGAAATATAAATACACATCTCCAGTTCTAGCTCTTGTTATATTTCCTGTTCAGATCCCTCCCTCAGCAGCCTTGCCAGAGCACACCATTCCTTTGTTTATACCATTAGAACCTGAATATATCTCAATTATTGTCCATACCACTTTACGTTTATCTACTTATATGTCTTCCTGCTGGCCTGTGAACACCTGGATGGTAGAGGCTGTTTTATTCATCTGTGTCTCTAACTTTATAACTAAGCACAGTGGCAGGCTAGACATGAAAGAAGTGGGCTATATGAATGGTGAAAAGAAACAGAAGATGGAGGACAGGCACCTAGCTGGCTGTGAAGTTTGTCTGTCAAAGTCACCACACCTTTCCACTCTTCTGTCATTATTAGTTCTTGGAATACATTACTATTTGTGGCCCCTATAAAATTATAGGCCTAAAATATACATTACAACTTACTCTGAGGGTGAACAAATCCAAAAGAAATTAAACTATTATGAAACCAAACCAATAATAATTTGTAATCAAAAAAGCAAGAATAGGGGCAACTAAAAACCCTAACTCCAGATGACACTGATGGAACAAAGCATCATTCCCACAAAATCCAACGGAGTGCCTGCATCGTCAGACTTGTACTCAGCAAACTTCAGTTACTTGTTAATTTCGGCTTAAAAGGCAAACTGTTAGTACTTCCCTTTATAATTTACTCAATTGCCTTTAGTCAACCTGAAATTGGGTGGCATTGGCCTATAAGCATAGAACTTTAATTTCTGAAACTTTCTGGGATTCTCTAGTGGGGCTGTACAACAAACACTGAGCAGCTCTGCTCTGATGTCCACTGAAAATTGTTTTGCACCTCACAGAGGTTTCTCAAGAAGCTATCCTTTCCTCCAAAAGTGGTCACATAAATTCATTCCAATTGTTCTCTATGGTTTCACTTCCCACATGCTGAAATCTAAGACTAATATTCAACACCATTCCTCTCAAGGCCCTTGTTTTTCCTCTTTGACCATACTTCTTCTACAAGAACACAAAATTTTCATTTAATAGTGTCGCTCCTTGAAATTATTTTCCTGGTGTATTAAATTCAGATTTATTA
>NW_012136080.1:8415070-8415775 GCF_000956105.1 Propithecus coquereli
CATTACAGATACCTCTAATTTTATACAGAAACATTTAAAAACTAGTTGTATGCAAATAAAATCCTTACTTAAATGTATTTGGGAAACACATTATTTATTTATTTATTTATTTTTTAGAGACAAGGTCTCATTGTCACCCAGGTTGTAGTGGCACGATCGAGCACAGCTCCCTGCAGTCTCGAACTCCTGGACTCAAGTGATCCTCCTGCCTCAACCTCCCTAATAGCTAGGACTACAGGTGCATGCCACCACATCTGGCTAATTTTTTTTAATTTTTGGTATAGAGAGGGTCTCGTGATGTTGCCAGGCTGGTCTCAAACTGTTGGCCTCAAGCAATCCTCCCAGCTAAGCCCCCAAAGTGTTGGGATTATAGGTGTGAGCCACATGTTATTTAGAAGAATTTAAAATTTTGTGATAAACCAAAACCCTTCAAAGTATTTCATTTATATAATTTGGTATTAACATTTATGAGAGCCATTTGGCAATTAATTAACAAACATTTATAGGGCATTTAGAAATATGTACAGCTACAAATGCAAAAGTCTAAGACATGGCTCCTGAGCTCAATAAATTTATTATCTTGGTGAGGAATCAACATGAATATCATCAAATAAGAGATTTTTTTAAAAGGCAGGAACCAATGTAGTACAGAATGTAACTGAAAGCTAATTTTAATAAGTTTGTTTATTTAATACAGACAATAAA
>NW_012136080.1:8416755-8419647 GCF_000956105.1 Propithecus coquereli
ATCATCCTACTGTCTTCTTGTTAGAACTCAAGTTCAAGAGATCAAGGAGCTGAAGTTCAAAGACATTAAAATGTTATATTTTGTTAACTATATGAACCAATATAATCATATGCCAACTCATACCATTTGACATTACATGGAATAGGTAAAATATTTTGAAATTTTTAAGTAAGACTTTTTATTTTGAGGTGCTATTGCTGGTCACTCTCCTGTTTCAGGCTATATTTTCTCAAGTTCTTTTATCTAAACAAGAGTCTAGCTATTCTTCACTTAACAGAACGCCAGCCTGCAAACAGGGAACCTCAAATTTTAAAAGTTAGTGTATTTCTTTAGAGTGGCTTTTTGAAACGTGGAAAGCTCTCTACATTAAAAACAAAAGTGTTCCTCCCTCTCTCATGGAAAACAAAGAGTTCTCTACAGCTTTTTCCACTTAAAAAGGACAGAGACTTGTTTGTTCCTAGTGATTAAATCAGATACGGTTTTATATTTAAAAATAAGTGTTTGGGGCTTTGTATTTTAGATTCAGCTTTATTGAAAGGGCTGACATTAAACAAATCACATATTTGGGTATTTTTACCTCCCTCCTCTCCCCGACCTCAGATTACCTGGCTTAATTACAGCATTATCTGTTACATGAAAGATTTTAACTTTCTGTTTTGGCGGTAATCCAAGTTCTCGGTAAAATTCCAATATGGATGTTGGTTTCTAGGGGAAAAGCAGCACATATAAGTAATATGTTAAAAAATAAAGGTGGAGTTGAATGCATAGAGATCTAAACCAAATTATTAACACCCCAGAAAACAAATCAAAGCACACTCTATTCCCCTATTGAATAAAGAGCACCTGTTTCCCCTTATTTAAAGGAGGTGAGATTTAGATCTATAATCCATTACATCTCTGTAAACCAATAACCTTACTGCTTAGGATCCAGCCATGTGCATGGTATTTCAAATATAATGCACTGGGAAAGAAAGACCTTTGTTCTACAGGAAAAGAAATAGGAGTTGTACTCATATTTGAATTCTGACTGGAAACTGTCTATATCAAGAACCTCAATGCCAGGAATCTGCCTCCTCTGCATGTATTCTAAAGCGAGTGGAAGAAAACATGACGGATTACATTTAAATGTATGACTACAAACTTGAAAGTGAGTCCCAAATGTGGCCTGGCCAACCTACATTTCCCCAGTTAAATCCTTCTCACATTCTCCAAGGCAACTCTGTCATATCCTCTTCTAAAACCTTTAGCACTGTTCCCTCCTCTTCTTTTTGAGCTGATCAAATAGAACAATCAAGAGAGCTTCTCCATGCTCTTATCACCAAATCAATCAAACTGTCTATATCAGCACTCATACTGTTATCCTCCCACCCCACTCCAGGTTACACATAGCAGATGGGAAGCTTTTAGAAAATGCCAATGCCAAGGGCTCTCTGCTTGGAGATCATAACCTCACTGGTCCAGGCTGGGACCCAAGTATTAGCATTTTTTTTTATCACCTCATGATTACGATGGCCAAACTGGGGCTGGAAATCCTGTTGACAGATGAACTGTCCCAACACTTATTAAAAGCCTTGGTTCCCAACCACCTCTCACCTATCTGAGGGCTTTCCTCCTGAAATTGTCCCCATTCTCTTCAAAATCATCAATGTCTCCCTTTCTCCTGGAATTTCCCTAACAGTATATGAACATGTCACATTAACTCACATATTAAAACAAAACTTCCTTGACCATATATTCTTTAGCTAATTTTTCTTCTCCCTTATAGCAAAGCTTCTTGAAAGACTTGCTGAGTCTACTTTCTCTTTTTCCATTCTCTGAACCCACTTCAATAAGGCACTTTTAGCCCCAATGGAAAGTGCTTGTCAAGATCATCAATGATCTCTACGCGGTCAAATACACTTGTCAATACTCATTTACTTGGATCTATCAGCAATGCTTTAGATAGGTGACCACTTTCTCCTTGAAAGACTTTCATTTGGTTTCCAGTCACTACTACTCTCACTTCTCACATACGCAAACGACCCCACATTTCTCACTTCGGTTCCAAATTCTACTCTTAATTATAAATTCATATGTCCAACTGCCAACTCACTATTTCCACTTCAATGTCATACAGCAACTCAAGCTTAACATGTCTAAAATAGAACTCAACTGCCAGCCCCCTCAAACTTGCTCTCCTCTGGCCTTCCAAATCTCAAAAGGCAACTCCATATTTCTGTTGTTCAGACCAAAAAATCTTATAGTCACCCTTGACTCTTCTCTTCTTCATATCCCATGTCTCATCCATTTGCAATTCCTACAGGCTACTTAAAAATATAGCCTACACCAACCACTTTTCCCCACTCCACCCCAATCCCAATCACCGTCTTTTGCCTGGATTATTTCAATAGCCTCCCAACCAGTATCCAAGCTTCCACGCTCACCTCCCTGTTCTGTTCTCAATTCACAGGCTGGCATGATCATTTTAAAACTCAAGCTACATTGTGTCTTTCATCTCATGCAGAATCAAGTCCTAAGGCCTCACCATCGCTTTCAAGATTCTACACAATCTGACCTCATTTTCTACTCTCCTCCTGGCTCACCTTACTGGCCCGAGAACACATCAAACATTGGCCTCAGGACCTTTGCAAGTATATTTCCACTGCCTGGAATGCTTTTCTTTCACATTTTTGCATGACTTGCTCCCTTACTTATTATTCAGGTCTCCATCTAAATATCAACTTACTTTTCCTGATTACTCTATCTAAAGTAGCACCACTTTTTGCCACTTGCCATCTCCTCAGCCTGCTATTATTATTCGTCAAAACATTTATCCCCTTCTGTCATGATGTATATTTTTTATTGTTTTATCTTCATGTAACGGCTTCCCCATCTCACCCCCAATCCCACCCA
>NW_012136080.1:8422807-8511547 GCF_000956105.1 Propithecus coquereli
AAATATCTCATCACGCTTTTAATTAGTGTTGAGTTATTTGAAACCTGAGTTTGTTAGTAAATAAACTGTAAGAATTAAGAGCAGGACAGACATTACTACAAAGCTTTAATGAGAAATAAATAGAATATGCTACCATGCATGCAAAAATAGCTAACTTCTCTAATACTTACGAAACAAGCCAGTTTAATAGACTCCAATGATTTCAACCAACACCTATTTACTGATCAGTATTTCCCACTATTTACAGGACAACCACACTTGGATTTTCTGTGAACCCCTCAAACACATCTTTCCTTCAAAAATTCCCTTTCCTTGGCTATATCCCGGGTTACAGTACAGTATTAGCACTGACCCAGTTGCTTAGTTAGAAATCATATGCCTGCGTCCTCTCACCACACACTCACACTCACCCGGTCTGTTATAAATCCCTGCCCTTTCTTACCCCAAGGCCACTGACTTGCTTCAAAAGGTTTATCAACTCTCCCCTAGTCACTTAAAACCACCTCCTAAAAAGTCCTCCCTTCAATCAGATTCTTCTAATTTTAGTTAATCAAGATAACAATTTAACCAAGTTACTGCCCTGGGTTAAAGAATTCAGAAAGCTCCTCGAAGTCTACAGAATGAAGTCTGAGCTCCTTTGAACTCTACCTTGACAGCTGCATCTTCGCCACCCTCCCCCACTTGTCCATGCCTGCACACTGAGATGCACCCACATCACATTTCTCTTCCCAAGCACACATGCTCTTTCACGTGTTTCTGCTTCTGCAGAGGCCATTCTCTTCGGCATGCCTTTAACATCTATTCTTTCTGGTCTCCTCCTTTTGAAACCTTGTATTTCCTCAGGTAGAACTGGCCATCTCTGGTTCTGTGCTTGTTGGATTTATAATGCATAGGTACCCAGCATATAATAAGGTTCAGGTAATTAGTAGGTATGCAATTAACATTTGTTAGTTTTGTCAGAAGGATAGTATCTCAACTATCCAACTGTCAACCTAATTTCTGGCCATGTTCATTTTATAAACAATTTATAATGAAAAAAATGTTTGTCTTAGAGATAAGCAATATGTTCTAGTAAACCTAAAAATGTTTCGTTACCTATTAGTGAAAAGCATCACCATTTGTAGAAAGGTTTTCTCTATTTTTAGTCATCCAACAGACGATACTTATTGGGTATATTTTTCAAGTTTAAACTATAAACTCAGCATTCTGTTAATATTCTACTTAGAAAAAAATGCTTTATTTAAAAAAATCTGATGTGCGTTCATACAGAGCTTTCTCCCAAAGCTCCTTCCAGAAGACAAAAAATTAATCCTCACATGCTGTTGGTGTCAAGTGTTAATTTCCCATAGGAAGAAAGTGAAATGAAACATAAAACAAGAACAAAATAATCAAATCTACTGAGGGTATTATATTCCAGGCCCATTTGGAAAACCTCATTGAATCCTTGTGATAAACCTATTAGATAAGTAGTATTTTTATCCCCATTTTACAGAGGTACAAACACTACAGCTTAGAGAGGTAAAGTTACTTGTTCCAGAACAAACTAACTCTCCCAGACTCCTGTGCAAAATGGCTCTGTTAGACTGCTGTCCCCAAATACACAATTTACTTCATGGACAAATGCAAGTTTGTGGCTGTGGAATATTCTCAAAACATAAAAGCATTCAGATGTGAAACCAATGAAATGTACTATTCTTGGAATGAGAATACATTCTTACACGGAAACGTGATACAGTTTTTCCTCCTACATGTAGGGCTGCCATTTTTCCATTATGGTTTTCCTTTGATGTATATTTTACGACATGACAGTCTTGTACCTGAACAAACAAACATAAAAAAATTAAGCATTTGCCAAGATATATTTTAACATTACACACAAGCCACACTGAAACCCTAGGACAATTAGGAATTCCCTGAAGTCCTAACACCATCCCTCTAACAGCAACCACAATCTTAAAATATATAAGTAAACCTTTTAAAAAATTATCAAATACAACATACAGAAAAGTACATAAAACATAAATATGTAACTAAATGAATATTTATAAAGAAAATACATATGCAACTACTGCCCATGCCAAGAAGTGGAACCCCACAAGCCTCTGTGTTTTTCCAATCACCTCCCCATGTTTTTACTGTAGAACATGAGTTCTCAAAATGTGGTCCCCAGACAGGCAGCATCAGCATCCTTTGGGAACCTGGTAAAAACACAGATTCCCAGCCCCAATTCAGACCAACTGAGTCAGAATCTTTGTGTTTTATAAGCCCTCCAGATGATTCTGAGGCTAAATAAAGTTTTAGAATCACTGCCCTAGAAATAACTCTTGACATTTATAGTAATCATTTACTTACTTTTCTTTATAATTTCTACCTCTGAAAATATTGCTTAATAATGTATTATGTTGCCTGCTTTAAACTTTACATTAATGGAATCAGGTTACAATGTACTCTTCCATGTCTTAATTCTTCCACTCAACATTGTATTTGTAAAGTTCGTCCGTATTGTGTGTAGCTCTATTTTGTTCATTTTCATTGCTGTGCAGCATTTCATTAGGTGAATATACCATGATTTATTTACCCATTCTACTGTGACAGACATTTGGGTTATTTCCAGTTTTGGTATATTAACTGTGATGTTGCTCTAACTGCTATTGTACAGGAATCCTGGTGCACACCTATCCAAATTTTCCAGTAATACTCGGGAGTCCAAATGCTAGCCTATAAGGTTTACCTATTTCAACTGTACCATATAATGCTAAATTGTTTTCTGAAATGGTTGTACCAATTTACAAACCCATCAGCTGTTCCTAAAAGGTCCAGAAGTTGTTCAGAGTTCTTCAAACTCTTGTCTTATACTTGATCATTCAAAGGCAATAAAAATTTACTAAGAGTTTGTGAAATTCTCTCTGCCCTGTTAGCATTTTAAGCATTTATGTACATGAGCTGTTACTTTAGTCATCATCACCTGTATAATCGGTTGTTTAAGATGAGGCCCCAAAGATTAACTGAGTTGTCCAAAGTGATTTGGGCAGTGACGGTCTCCTAACTTTATCAGTGATCTTTCTTTAATAATAATGATAAAGACAATAGTAGCTAATACTTATTAAACATTTAACATTGTTTTAAGTGCCTAACATTTGTCATTTTGTGCAAACCTCACAATAACCCTTTGAGGTAGGACATAATTATTTCTTTTACAGATGAGGCACAGTGCCCCAAACGACACAGACAGTAAATGCCAGAACCACAATTGAAAACTCAGATATTCTGGTTTCAGGGTCCACATTCTTAATCACTGGAGTATACTTTATTTCAGTGAACAAAATGCAGCCTCTCCTGACAAGACAGTATTACAGTCCATTAGCAAAATGATCAAAAATATAATTTAGAGGTGAAAGAACTCCATAAATGAAAATAGAATGAGACTGAGATTTTTTTCCAAATATGAATTAAACTGACAGATCTGTGAAAAGCTAGGTTACTTTTTTTTAAAAAAAACAAATTGCCCCAGTTATTCCAATACAAGTATCAGAAGGACACTAGGTTAGACTAGGCTCAGAATATTCCTGAAACCATCAGAAGTCCTTTAATATTATTTATGTTTGACATTACCCTTTTCTTCACCATGCATTTACGTTTCAGGATACGAACATTGCCAGTTAAAGTTTGAGCAAACAGATCTTGGCACACGTACATATCTTTTATATATTCTGTTTCTTTTTTTACCTGAAGTAATGTGACCACATGCTTTTGACCATCTTTAGTCCATAAAGGCATCATGCCTAGCTTCAAGGCAATAAGGCCAACTCTAGAGGAACCTGGCAATTAAAATCAAATCAACATTAACAAAAGCTTTTTCAACATTTGCCAACATGATATAACAGTTTTTCCTAAAATGAGGTTTCGCTACAAGGAGCAGGCACATAAGAAATATGCTAATATATCCATAGAGTAAAACAGGATTGTTCGTTAGAGATGTATGTTCCTTCAACCATGCCTGGCATCATATATTGGTACTCGATAAATATTTGTAAAATCAACAAATATGAGAAATATACAAAACAAAGAAAATAGATAAGTTGATATATTAACTTTTAAAATAATGGCATTAATACAGGGCATGATAAACCCATCATTATGCTCTCCTAGTATCAATTCATATCCAACTTTATTCATCAGAAAATATCTGCCACTCAAATTCTATAATAAGTCAGCTGGAACTACAGAGATGCCATAAATGGTCATATTGCTAAAATATGTCAGTCTCCAACATGACACTTAGATTTGTTGCATAAATTGGTAAAGTTGCTCCACTAAGAACTTTTGGCCACTATACAACTGTCACAAGAAGGTCTAATCAAGGACTACACACTCAACAGGAAAGGCCTTATTCTTCTTGGTACGGCCACGCATGGGTTTAGCATCCCACTAGACAGAAAGAGCTGATTTGGGGGTTATGCTTGCCAAATCTGGAGTACCAGAACATCCCAACTGAAAATATCTGTGCAACACATTATAATTTACATCATAATCTCCCAGCCTTTCTTCCTTGACTTATTTTGTAATCTTTTTAGCTGAAGGAAACAAGAGAATGTATGCACAATGACTCTCCTTTCATCTACAGGTTTCTCCAGGGGGTCTTTATTATCATCATTCACTAAAAGTAGGCTAGGAGGCTGAAAATAAACTTGCAAACCAAACCACAATAAAACAGATACAGTGAAGACATGAAAAATAACTTTATGAGATGATAAATTTATCAAGCAGTCACTAGGATTTTGAATGTGTTCAGCCACAATTAGGAGATGAGAATTCATCAAATACAAAATAATCACCTGGTTCCCAAGGCTGTATAGGCCACGGTTCATCTTTCAGAGGACATAGTTTACTCGCTAACTGGGCTTTATCTTCATCGGAAACTAACTGCTTCATAAATGGGACATTTTCTTCAGAAAGATGCTCATCCCACCAAGTACCACTCTTGCCATGGAGACTTCTAACAAAAAGCCAGATGTTTGTTCTGTAAAAATAAAAAAACAACCAAACCATAATTCAAAAGGTTCCCTCATGTAATGCAGGAAAGGGAGGTCACATGTGTTGGAAGGTGTAGTCAGGCCCTTAGGAAAGCGTTTGGATTCTGCACAAGTTTTTTCCTGACATTCCTTATAATAATAATATGGCTCACATTTCAACTATCCATGGTTACCCTGGAGAAAAAGTTCATCTTCTCCTCTCAGATAAACAGAGTCCTAACGAAGTCCAACCTACATATATGAGAAGCCACTAACCCATCTGAATGTGTACCTTAATAGTTTTATATTCAGTGGAGGTGGCAGAATGTGCCATCTGATCTTTGTCAGATAAGCTCACCTCCTCCCTGCAATGACATGATCTAGGCTAGGCTCAGAGAAGTGAAGAGACTGGCTGTGCAAAGTTAAAAGAGCCACAAAAGACATGACCTCTAACAAGTTGAACATATTAAGAAAGACCTTGGTGGGTGGCGGCCAGGATGGAGGTGTGTAATTTTTGCACGAGGGTGAGGATGGAAGTAAAGCTTCCTGCAGTCTATCTTCCTTTTGTAGTCAAGTAGATTCAGATTAGAGTCCAAATTTTCCACTTACTAGCTGAGTGACTTTGGGCAAGTTACTTCCCCTCTCTAAACTTCAGTTTTACCCCTAAACCTCATGATAGTAGTTTGCTCACCTGATGCTACATGACATAAGGCGCCACTTAACAAAGCGTCTAGTACATGTAAACGCTAATTGGAAAATATTATTATTGCTGTTGATAATGTTGGCTGCTAGCCGGTGGCTCATAAGCATTTTTTTTAAAAAATCACCTCTTCAATCCTTTAGGTGCTTAGGCAAGGGTCCTTATTCTGTGCCCCACGTCCGGACAGAGCCCCTTCCTCTTTCACCCAGGGGGCCGGAGGGCGCGGGTGGTATCTGCGCCGGCTTACGTCACTCCTCAAGGCTTCAGTTGTGCAGGCAGCACACCTCCCACTCCCCTTTTCTTGACCAAACCCACCTGTTCCCCGAGCCAGCGGCAGCACCCAGGCCACCGGAGCCGCGACCCAGCACCAGGGCGCCTGCCTTCGTCAGCAGCCTCCAACCCGGCATGGAGTGGCTGGGGACGGCACGGCTCGCGATACCTCCCGGCACCCTGCCGCTCTACTTTCAGAGTCCCTACGCCACCGCCACGCGGTCGCAGAAACTCCGGGTGAATCGTCCCACTAGCTGTCCGCCGAAGCTCTCTGCGACGGAAAAAGAGACGCCAGAGTCACTTCCTGTCCGTTCGCAATAAGCTCCGGACACTAGTGTCAGCAACGCAAAACTAGAGTTCCGCCTCTACAACAGTCCTACTTTGGATCCAAGTTTGGGTAGGTTGCATGGGTAAGGACTAACTTGCCTCTCCAGGGGTAAACTTTAGAAGAATAAGCACAGGCTTCCTGAGGAGGCTAAGGAAAGGGAAATCACTTCTAAAAGTGCCCGCTGTGGGGCAACTCACCGTGCTAAACTGCGTTTATTAATCTTATTTTGGTTAATCCTCAATACAGCCCTAAAAGGAAGCAGTTACTTTTATGTTATAAATGAGGAAACACAGACTCAGAATTTAGGTGCTGGTCCAAAACAACACATCTGACAGATGGGCAGAGATGGCACTGAAACAGGGCTGGCATGTGTTAACAATAGAATATGGCCAAAGTGATGCCGTGAGACTTCCAGGACTGGGTTATAAAACCGTATTGCTACTTCAGTCTTGTTCTCTTGGATTGCTTCCTGTGGAGAAAGCCAGAGCTCAAGTCCTGCAGACACAAACAGCTCTGTACAGGGACCCATATAAAGGGGACCCAACTTGCCAGCCATGACTGAGCCATCTAGGAAGTGGAGCCACCATCCTCAAGCAATCCTTCAGATGACTCCAGTTCATGAGAAGACCTTAAGCCTGAATCACCCAGCCAAGGAAGGAGCTCACGGATTCCTGACTAGGAGCGATTGCCAGAGAAAATAAATGATTGATGTTGTTTGAGTCACTAAGTTTTAGGGTGATTTGTGATGCAGCAATAGTTAGCCAATACATATTCTATACAAACAAACCCCTGTCCTGTGTTGCAGATGCAGCCTAATCATCATGTATGTGACTACAACATTCTATTACTCCAGAAGTCCATTTCCTTATTTGTCAAATGGATCTTTGTAAGAATTCGGAAATAAGAACTTAAAAGTTTAGCTATTTCTACCTTCTCTTCTTATTAGAGATTTGGCTAGCCTGGCTTAAAAGGTCCAGGCAACAGTCAATTCCTGGCTACTACTTGGACTTCAGTAGGGTAAAAATCTTTGCTTTGCTTGTCCTTCCATTCTATCCATTGCCTTTGCAGTTGCCTTAAACACTTTTTAATAACACTTTGGGCCTTGGAGCAAAATCTGTATCTCATCCTAGCTGTGCTACCTGGATTCCCAGTTACTTAAGAATGGTCTTTCATTGATCGAACATGTCTTGAGGTATGCTACAAACAAGAAGCTGAGAATAAAAACACTTCCATACTACTACCAATAGCTGGCATTTCTTGTGTATATATAGTGTGCTATAGTATGTGTTCGGTATTATGGAAGCCCATTAGCCAAAGACCACTAGGAGAACATCTAAACTCACACAAAGTTAAGTTTAATTAGCTTGATGCAGCAAAAGACAGCACATTGCTGAGGAGATACCTATAAGAGTGAGCTTGGAAGGGCTGGTTATGAGATTTGGACTACGCTGGGTAACTTTAAGGTGGAATCAGGGAAGCAAGGACTTGTTTTGGAATGGATGCTATCAAGAAGCAAGGGCAGTTCAGCAACTGGACATCTCAGTTATCTTTATTCTAGAGACTGGAAGAACAATGTGAGAGTGGGAATGACGTTGGTAAGAAAGCAGCAATCACTCAAAATTATTAGTCACTTTGTAACAGTGGTGTGGTCTGTGGTATGGTCTGTTAGAAATATTGTGTTGATATTCTACAGTCTGATTACTAACAGGATTCATTTCCACTCTCTCAGTATATTTTCTCACTTAATCTTTATAACAGTCACATGTGATAATACTATAATTATCTAGATTCTACAGTTGAGAAAATAGGCACAGAAAGATTACATAACTTAAGTAAGGTCACACAGCTAGTAAGTGGTAGAGCAAAGATTTAAATCTTAGCAGCATGACCATAGAGCTTGTGCTTTTAGACATTTCATTTCTTTCACTCTCTGTGATAAATCTGTTACTACCCTTGCCTTGGAATTCCTCTAAGACTATACAGGAAAATTGGTAAGGAAAACATATCACACACAGTGGTCTGTGAGGTTTGAGGAGGCAGCCATTCAGTCTAACCTTTTCCCCTAGTGCCAGATCTCTTCTGGTCCAGGTTGGGGACCTTGACTCAATAAAACCCCTTAGTAGGCACTGTTGCTGAACTAATCATGAGTCCTTAAAATTGGAGCATCTTCCTGGATGCAGAGAGAGAGAGGGAGAGAAAGAGAGAGAGAGAGGTAATAAAGGAAGAAGGGTAAGATAGGTGCAATGCAAGAAGAACTTGACCTGCCATTGTTGGCTTGGAAAATGGGGAAGAGGTCCACAAGGCAAGGAATGCAGTGACCTCTGAAGCTGGAAAAAGCAAGGAATAAATTCTCCCCTAGGGCCTCCAAAAAGGAATGTAACCCTCTTGACACCTTCTTAGTAGCCCAGTGAGATCTGTGTCGGACTTCTGACCTCTAAAATTGTTAGATAATAAATTTGTGTTGTTTAAGCCACGTAGTTTTTGGTAATTTGTTATGGCAGCAATAGAAAACTAATATAAACCATTAATTCCACAGTTCAAAATTCTGGTAACTCATAGAATAAATAGACCTTGATTTTGGAACATTTTGAGACATGAAATCAAGAAAAAAATAACTGTTCTATTTGCAAGTTTCTTTTTGAGTTATGAGAAAATAATTCTTGGTAAGCAGGCCTATACACATTAAAAATATAAATACATTGCCAATTAGTTTATTTTGTACATCTGTACATTAAAAAAACTCTTGTTAAATATCAACTATGAAATATACAGTTCTTAGTAGATATTTAACAAATATCAGTTAAATAATCAGATGTATTTAAATCACACCTTACTAAATATAGGGGATAATAAAATAATAATGATAATACCTCTTATTTATTGGGCATTTTATATGCCAGGTACTTGGCTCCAAATAGATACCATCAAAGTTTCTCCTGACACTAGTGATAATTATGTTGATGATTTTACGTGTGTGGTTGCATATAACTCAGAGAGTAACTTGCCCACTTAGCTAATAAGTAACACAGCTAGAATTCAAAAATAAGTCTGTCTGGCTCTAAAACCTCCAGTCACTCTGCTATTTTGCTTCTACTCTAAAGCATCAAGACAAAAACCTCAGTCCAATGTAGCAGGGAAGACAGAGGAGATAAACAGACAAAATGGTAAATGCCAAAGTAGAGGTATATGTACAAAGTACCTGGATCTCATACTCATAGAGGAGGAAACATCTGAATTATTCTTTGAGGGAAGAGTCAAATTTCCTTGGAGTATAGTAGAGAAAGAACATTAGAAATAGAAGGAACATAGTTCTAGCAACTAGTGCTAGGTAATAAACCACCCCAAACTTTTTGGCATAGAACAATCACGATTTTGTTACTTGTACGGCTTCTCTTAACCTGGAATTCAGAAAAGACACAGTGGGGATGACTTGTCCCTGCTTCATGATGTTTGGGACCTGAGCTGGAATGATGCAAAGCCTGGGGGCCAAAACCATCTGCAGGCTCATTTACTCCATAACTGGTGGTAGACGATGGCTATCAAGTGGGATTTCAACTGGGCTGTCAGCTGAAACACCTATATGCGGTCTCTACATGTGGCTGCTTGGGCTTCCTCACACTGTGGTGGTTATGTTCCATGAACAAGCATTTCAAGAAAACTAGATATAAGCTGTATTACCTTTTTATAACATTGCTTTGGAAGTCACATAGTATCACTTCACTTCAGCCACAATCTGGCCCAGATTTAAGGGGAAGAAACGTAGACCTGTCCCAGAATGTGACCATGGCAAAAGCACATGGTAAAAAGGGCACATGGGAAGGAAGACTTTGTTGCAGTCACCTTTAGAACCACAGACACCAGTGTATGAGCATGTGAAAGAATGTAGCTGCAGCTAGATAGTTGCAGGGATTGACCAATTGCTGACTACCATGACAGTTATCCTGCAAAAAAGCTTCAGATTATGTCTGGCTGACTTAAAAAGGAGAAAAAATAAGGTTTACTTCATATTTTCTTCTGCTCCCAAGTGCAGCTTCTGCACAGATATCTTGTATTTCCTCCTTTCAGAAAGACAAAGGTCAGGCTTGAAGGATTGTATGTGCCCAAGAGGATATGGGGACCTGATTATGACCCAGCATGAAAAACACAATCTGGGACAGAAGGGGAGACTTACCAGCAAGGAGCGTGAGCTGCCGACCTTTAGCTCACCTTCCACTGTGCCTGGGTCCCCAGTGGCAAGGACTGGGCAGCTGGGGTAGGTCCACGAGGAGGAATTTGTGAACTGCAAGGGGCAGGGAGGGCACTGTCAGGCTGCTCAGGGGTCATGCAGTGACAGTGCTTCCTCTATTTGTGATATTAGACTTCAACCAGGCCTAGCAGGATCGTCATGGCAACTCGCCCATCCGCGCTGCTGAGCTGAGACAGGATTCCCTTAGTAACCAAGGAGCCCAGGAGATGATGCTTAAAATAATCCTTTATGCCCAGGCAGAAATGCCTTTACAGTTTTATTAACCATGAAGCATCATGGGGCATGGCTTTCACTCTCACTTTATTTCAAAGTAGAACAAAATGGCTTGTTAAAGCAGGAATTTCCAGCACGGGCCAAATACGGTCCTCGCTCCACAAAGCACGCATCCCACTGAAGCCAGGGAACATCACAACCGAGTTTCTGAGAGGAGCTGCTGGTCACTATTATATAAATTACCTTCAAATAAACCTGGCAATCTCTGGCTGAAATCTCTGGGCTTCATTTAATCTTTTTTCTATTTCCTATTTAAGTCCCAGCCAATCTCTCAGTAAGGCAAATAGTTATGGTTGGCAAGAGTTTAATACTTGGGCCATTTATCCTGACAATTCCTTGCATTTGATGGCTTTCCCTGCTCACACCTCCTCTCCACTTTTTCCTCATCTGCAGGGCCTGCCTTAGGTCTGCCCCTCCATGAGGTATCCTTCATAACTGATAGACCTGGCTGTTAGAGTTTCTTTTCTGTTAGCACCTATTGTATACATATTTATACTCTTGCATGGTATCATTGTCTTTTACTATAAGTAGTGAGAAACTTGAAGTTTATAAAACATGTCTTCTCAATAAAACTGTAAACTCTTTAAAGGCAGAGTCCTACATTTTCTCAGCTCTCCCAGAAAACCGACATTTATAGTGAGAACTCCAGAAATACTTGGAAATCTTAGTGGTGATGGTTGCACAAATTTACACATATACTAAAAACCACTGAACTGTGCATGTGGAAAGGGTGACTTTTATGATATGTGAATTATATCTCATAACAAAAAATGCAAAATATGTGGAACCAATATAAAATACTGAGAGAGTAGCCAGAATTACTACACCAACAGGAGTATAGGCAACTTCAGAACAATGGCTTGGGTGAAAGGCCCTTAAACTTGGGTTACCAAGCATCTACCAAAAGGAAAGGTCTGTCTTGCCCACCAGCATACTTCTTCTGCCTCTTCCACCAGCAACATTAGGAGAAGTAGAGGGCTTGATATTGATATAAAATAGCAAGGAACAATCATTTTTTAGAAATGGGCAAGTCTGGATTCAGATCCTGTTTCTGCCACTATTTTCATCAACCTGGGTGAATCACTTAGTTTCTCTGAGCTTCTTCATTTTTAAAATATGATCAAAAATATCTCCTTCACAGGGCAGTAGTACAGATTAAATGAAATGATGCATATAAAGTGCTTGACACAGTACTTGGCACACAAAAAAAGCGCTACTATTATTAATAATAATATTTATATTCACTTTCCATTAGATAGTACAATAATTATGGAAAATCTTGATTCATCCTTTTCTTTCTCATTGGTATTTTTGGCATGAATAATTCCCTCTTGATGCAATCACACAGGATTCCTAATGAAACGTTAGGAGATCCCTTTGTCATTCTTTTGGCCTCTAGCGTCCTTTATCTCCACTTTTGCTGACTTCCTTTTAAAACCATAGAAATATGACATATGCAAAAGTAGTGTTTTCACTGTTTAAAAACATCATCATCATCCTCATTAGCAGCAACAGCAGGGACCAGGACTCCTTTCTGGATAAGGTGCAGTATGCTAAGCCCACTCCCCTTTCTTCCTTCCACGTCTTTATTACTCCTTGAAAGTCATAATCCCCAGTCCAGGAGCCTTGCAGAGAATGCTGGGTGTGAGTCTATGGACTTTGCCTTAAAAGAAAACAGTTTCCTTCGAGTGAGTCTGTCATGATGGGAGCAGTAATTTGTTTGAGAGAACATGTGTTCTCTGGCAAAGAAACTGCTGTTACACTGTAACAGTAGTAATATTAGTAATGAAATACTCATACTACACTTATTTTTGAGCTGTTTACATAGCTGGTGTTTTGCTAATGTTTTACAAATATTATTTGACTTAATCCCCACAGCAATCTATGAGGAAAGTATTGCAGCTGGAGAGGTTAGGTAAATTGTCTAAGACCACATATCTGGTAAACATCCCTGGTAATGCCATTTACCTGGTACAACCTGTTTTAGAAACCAGGTCTCCTAATTTCCATTCTTATTTTTTCACCTTCACATTATTCTCAGCCTTTGAATTTACTGTTTTGGGACACTGAAAGCAGAAGTTATTCATAAAATATCTCCTTGCTTAAGTTATGGCCAACAGGAAAGGGGGAAAATGACCTTTAAAATGAAATATCAACTAGATTAGAAACATCTAACTGTAAAATGTCATTATGAGTAAGCAAGTCCTTCTGCAAAAGGAAGCTTGAGACTGGGCAAGAGAAGACAATAAAATATATCAGACATGGATTCTTAGGGAAATTGACTTTGTAACCTAACCTGGGCACTTTTTCACATGAGCACAGGGAAATATCCCAGCACTGGGCAGTTGGGAGGACTCAAGCAGTAGAAAGGTGCTGGTCATGGTGGGTACTTTCTTGGACTCCAGAGTGGCCTTTCCTGAGGAGGAAAATGAAGCCAGCCTGTGGGACAAGGAGCCATTCTCTCTCAAACTTCCCTTAGTTTCCTCCCCAAACTTCCAACAAATTAAGAAAACACCTTAATCACTGTGTCCTTCCTGCTTCCAAGACTATGAGACAAATTTTGTTAATGTCTCCATTGTTTCATGCATATAAGTATGAATTATTTTATTCTAAATCCTGAAATCAAAAATATAATGAGCCATCATATAATGGACACATTATAAAGGAAATGGTAAGGAGTGGTCAATAGAGAATACTAGGGAGGAACACAGTGTGTTTCCAAGAGGAGGAGAGGAAGACACGATAATGGCCTGTCCTTTTGCTCTTTCCCTGTGGTGACAATCTGAGTGATTTTATCCAGCTAGAGCAGATTATCTGTATCTCCTTTGCTTCATTTCCAGCTCACACAGAGAAGTGAAATAGAAGTTGGTGAATGGGCAACATGTTTGCTTTGCTCAACAAATATCCGAGCACATTCTGTGCTCCAATCCTATATGCTATCTGTCGCCTATGTGCTATCCGCTGTCTATGTGATAAATCCCATGGGGAAAATCAAAGATAAATCTGTTCTCCAAGGTCCTAGGGCAGAACACATAATAAATTATTAGTAGATAAGTGACATCATCATATTAATTTAGATACTTCTCGTCCCTACAAGGATTCAGGAACCAGAAAGGAAGTCATGGAAATGGGTTCCTTCTGTGCCTGGTGGGATAGAGGAGGAATGGCCATGTGGCACCGTCTCTGTCTACCCTCACCCTACCGTATTTCCTCACTATCCAGGCCAAGCTATATTAGTCAGAAACTTTTGTTTGCAAGCAACAAAAGTCAAATTTCAACTGGATTAAGCAAAGAGGAGATTTATATGCTTCTGTGGCTGAAAAGGTAGATCTACCTTAAGGCAAGCTTGGATTCAGAGCCTAACCAAGGCCATCAAGATGCCATTTTATTCTTTTTTCCTTGTTATCTCTTTGTTCTTCTTTCTTCTGTTTTGGCCTCATTCCCACGAGGTGGCAGGACGGCCTCTGCATATGCAGATTCATGTCCTCACAGTGCGGCAACCCCAAAGGAGTTCTTCTCTCCTGAGAGGTACAGCAAAAAGCTTGGGTTTGGATTATTTAATATTTTGCCTGGCTCAGCTCACATGTTTATCACAGAGCCAGTCACTGTGTTGAGGGCCATCAAATACTATAGGCTTTTGCTTTTTTTTTTTACAGCCTACTTTATTTATTTATTTATTGCCATGTTTTGTCTTCCAGGCTGCACAACTTGCCCACTTATGCTATAAATAATGACTTACAGACCCCTTACTATATGCCATACATTCTGCAGCACACTTTAAAGATATTATCTCCTTAAGTCCTCACAAGAACTCTAAGAGGTAGGTAGTATTGTCTCCGTTTTACAGATAAGGAATCTGAAGATCAGAGAAGGTAGCTAAATTTGCATTCTCTGGGGAACATGTTTCTGTCTGACACCAAAACTCTTGCTCATACCATAATGATTCTACCTTCTTTTGGAGGGTCAGACCAGCTTGTTATCCATCCTTGCTAGAATGGGTAAATGTACTTCCTAGGGTGGATTGAGATCTGTAGAGCTCAGGTAAGCTCATTTTGATCCTGAGGATATTAAACAAAGAGGCATAGACAGAATGTGATGATAATTTATGAACTGTGACTATATTTAATGATATTTTTAGTCACTTTCAATTCATTTGCTTCATATTAAACTCTAAATCAATTAGTTTAGATTATGAAATTATTTTCTCAGCCTAATTTGGTTCCTGTGGGCGTGCATATTTTTAATAGACCACACTCTGGTCCACCTGGGTTTGACATTTGGCTCTCTGATTGCTTTCCATGATGCAGAGATTGCAATCCCAGCGGATCCCAGCGTTGCGAAGATTACCTTTGGGTTGTTAATGAATGCAGGAGGTCCTTTTTAGCATTTTTATGTTACTTGGAAAAATCATTCAATATGCAAGAAGGAAGAAAAGATCTTCCTTTTGAAATACATCAAACCTTTTAATCACCAGTGAAAGAAATCCCTACCTTAAGAAAGTTTACCCTGACGATTAGAAAGTGAGCAAAAATGGGGGAAGTGGTTCCTGCTCACCTTAGAGTGAGCCCTGCCAAACTCAATTCTGCTTTCAATTTTACAAAAGCGAAAGCTAACAAATATATGTGCATATATGTTCATATATGCATAAAAAAAGACACCGTATACTATAACTTTTTAAATCTACTTTTTTCCCCTAATAAATTCATGGGCAAGACTTGAGAAATTATTCCAGAACTTGAAGCCATATTTACTTTCTGGGGAAAAGCATTTTTTTGGTTCTGTCAACAAGGCTGTAGTTTTAGAACCCTGCTATGTTCTCAGGAGTCACAAACATAGGCATGGAGTGGTAACCCAGTGCTTTTCTGTGAATTCACACCAGGGTTTTAAAATTAGAAATCACTGTAAATTTAATCAAATAGGAAATGCATACAAAACCTCAGTGTTCTTAGGAAAGCGTCGTAATTATTATCCATCCTAAAGACCCAAAAAAGTCAGGATCCTACACACAGTTACAAATCCCAACATTTCTTTGTGATGTTCTATATAGCTGCAAATGGCAGAACCTTTAACTTTACAATATGAAGAAGGCCGAGATGCATTTTGACACTGAAGAAGAAAGAATGAAATTGTGAGGATAAATATATGTTATTGTTGGTAGCTATGAAATTTTTGTAAATGTTTAATGAAGTATTTCTTTTTCTCCTAGGAGTTATTAAATTAATGATACATTTTATAACCCATGACTTCTCAGAGCAAACACAGTATTCAGTTTTAAATTTATCTCTTTTGCATCATAATTTCCTTTGTTCACTTCAAGTTTTCAGGAAAGCTTTGTTAAACACTATTGTCTATTCTTGGTTGTACTTTGGGGAATTAAGCAAGGAAACTGTGTCTGTGGTGGAGGCAGTGGTGAGTGGGGAATGATTTAAAGAAAATACAGCCACCCAGAAATGTGTTAATGGGATACAGGGCAGGAGGTGATTAGTAGAGGAACCTGGAGCCACATTCAAAGTAAGAGGTGAGGATGGATTTGGGAGAGGAACCAGGTGAGTGACTGGATTGCTTGCTAATCTAACAAACTGGGGTATTAGAACATTTTATTATGTGTGTTTTTAAAATTGAGGTAAAATTCACATGAAATACAATATATGACATAAAATTAGTCCTTTTAAATTGGACAAGTCAGTGACAGTTAATATATTCACAATGCTGTGAACCACCAACTTTATCTAGTTCCAAAACATTGTCATTACCCTATTGGAGCTTTTAATGGAAGGCTCGATAAATTTTGGGGATATGGATTGCGTACTTGCGTTACCTAACCTTGGGAAACTGGTCACATTCTCTTGCATTACAAGTTTGTTGTACTTAGTGTTTGCCTAGAAATCTTTGTGCTAAACTGAAAATTTGGCATAATACAAATTAATGCACCAGAATTTGACTTGTGCTTAGCAGCTTCATTTCCTAAAAGACTTCAGTGAAGTTCTATGACACAAGTGGCTCCCCTCCCACCAGAAGGACAACTCCTCTTACTGATTTATTCCTTCATGCTCTAATCCTGTACTGAGGACCAATGGTAGGGACAGAGTACTAAGTAAGACAAGGTTCTGCTTTCTGGGAAAGACTAAGGTTCTGGGTGGAGAGAGAGGTTATGACAGAGGTATGCACACATGAAAAGGGAACCCACAGGAGATATACTTTGTTAGGTCTAGGCTGGGGAGGGGAGGTTCAGGAGTGCTTCTGAGAGGAGCTCCTGAGCGGAGACTTCCAAGACAAGTAGACATTAACTGGGTGATGGGGTTGTGTGGGGGAAGCTTCAACAAATGCAATGGGAAGTTTGTTAGATAACGATGTGGGGTGGAGTGGCTAGAGGTGGGCAGAAAAAGTGGGCAAGAATCAGATGATGAAAGTCAGATGCATGTCGTGTTCTAGGTCACATTCAAGAGTTGGAATTTCATTCTGAAGTTGGTGGGGAGCTGCTGAAGGATTTGAAGCAGAGCAATGAGATGTTCAGGTTTATTTCATAACTACCACTCTGGCAGCAGTATGGAGAGCAGATCATATGAAGGCAATATAGATTACAAAAACCAGTTAGGAGACTCTTTTACATCCCAGACAAGAGGGGATAAGGGTTAAAATAAACCAGGAGCAGTGGCTGTAAAAGTAAGTGTAAACACAATGACAATAATGATAATAATAGCATGTGTCACAATGTACTGAGTACTGTACTTGCCAAATGCCAGGCGTCACGAATGTTGTGCTGTACAACCCAGATCTCCCCTGTAGGCTTGAAGAGTTTATTTCTCCAGTTGCTGGGACCCAGGAGCTGAGCTCTTCTGAAATTTCCTCCGTTAAAAAGAGATGACTTGCCCCAATCAACCCTATTTTTGAGGCATCCGCTGGCTGGCCTATGAGGGAGTATGAAGGCCTGGCCCCCTCTTCCCAACTTGGGAAACTTTGGACCGCCTCCCTCCAAAACACCCTCTGAGATCACAGTCTCACTTCCTTTTTTTCCTTCCACAGGTCATGATCTTGAGAATACTCCCTTAATAACCTACCTGCACTCTCCTTGGTCTTAGAGTTTGCTTCTCGGGGAACCCACCCTGTAGACATTGTTCTAGGTGCTTACCTACATTATCTCAAATCCTCATAGCAACCTGTCAAAATAGGAATTATCCTTTCCTCGACAGATAGGAAAATCGAGGCTTAGAGATATCATTCCAGTTTTAAGTAACAGAGATTGGATTTAAATCCATGTTTCTCTGGCTTGAAAACACCAGGTATTTCCATTGTACCATGCTCAAGAAGAGGGCACAGGGTCTAGGCATACTTAGAAAATAGAGTTTTTAAAGACTGATTTGACCATCTATTTCATGTGGTGGGCACAACAGAGGGTGATGATAAAAATGGTCAGCAGGTTTGATTGTTCTTCTCACCTGTGTCCCTACTTCTCTCCTGCCACCACCATTCTATTTTCAATGTTTAAGCACATCTTCATGAGAAAATCCTCAAATATTAACTGTTTTAAATGTTAAGGCATATATGATATGTGTAATAGGATTTAAAAGTCCTAAAACTCAAGGGCAGCCCTATGTGTGCCTCCAGGAGCAGAGACCATGTAGTTTTCTTTTGGCCTCTTTCACCTCAACTCCACACTCCCCCAAATCCCCACCCCCGAGTATAGTGCAGGGCTGGTACTTAGCAAGAACTGAGTAGACTGAAAAAGGGAAGTATTCAAACAGATTTAGAGTAAACTCCTGGGAAGAGGTTTGGAATCATCAGGTATTTTTCACAATACCCCTTGACCTCTTTTATATTTTCCTTCTGTCTCCATGGGAAGCCCTTTTATAGTTCTTGAACACCGCACATTTACTTTAAGAACCATCTGGCAATATCCTGCATTTCTTGTGTGGTAGGCAGAATGGGCTCTCCAAATATGTCCAAGCCCTAACCCCTGGAACCCATAACCATGTTCTGTTGCATGACACAAAGGACTTGGAAGATGTAATTAAGGTTACAGATCTTAGGATAATAAATCTTGGATTATCTAGGTGGTCCAATCTAATCATAAGGGCCCTTAAAAGCAGAGAACATTCTTTGGCTGGAGGCAGAGAGATGCAGAAGAAGTCAGAGAGATTCAATATTTGGGGACTTGCCCCACCAATGCTGGAAATGCCACATGGAAGGCATGAGAAAGGATGTGGGAAACCTCTCAGAGTAAACACTATTCCACCTACCCCCCGGCAAGCTGACAGCCAGCAAGAAAACAGGGACTTTAGTTCTCACAACTGCAACCAATGACCTTAGTGAGCTTGGATGCAGATTCTTTGCAGAGCATCCAGTAAGGAACACAGCCCTGCTGACACTTTCATCTCAGCCTATGAGACCTCAAGCAGAGGACCCAGCTGAGTCTTCTTGGATTTCTGACCTACAGAAACTGTGAGACGATAAATGTGTGTTGTTTAAAGCCACTGAGTTTGTGGTTATGTGTTATGCAGAAATAGTAAACTAATACACCCTTTGAAAAGTAGTTTAGAGAAAGTAGTTCTAAAGCAGGGTCCCTGAAGGTCCCTGAGACACTTCCAAGTAGTTGTGGAGTAAAAATTATTTTCATAGCAGCACTAAGATGTTATTTGCCTTTTTCACTGTATTGATATTTGCACTTACAGTGCAAAAGCAATGGTGGGTAAAACTGTTGGAGCCTCAGCTCACATCAAGAAAGTGGCACTGTACTGTACTGTCACACACTTGCAGGAAAAAAAGTTTTACTTAAGAATGTTCCTGACGCAGCAGAAAAATTAATTGTATTAAATCTTGACATCTGAGATGTCTTTTTCAAATGCTGGGCGACAAATTGCAAAGCACCCATAAAGTGCTTTTGCTGCATTTTAACCAAAATTGTTGCCTCAAGAAAAAGCATGTATGCCATTGTGCTTTGAGCTGGTCTAGATGCTTTTTTCCCCACAGGACATCATTTTTACTCAGAAAAAAAAAAAAAACAAAAAAAAAAACACTGACAGATAAACCAGAGTTATTCAGGCTTGGGAGATATTTTCTTGAAAATGAATGAAGTGATCTTGTCACTTCGAGAAAAACAACTGACAGTATGTGTTGCCCTGATAACATTTGGACTTTCTAGCAAAGATTAGAATTTTGGAAAACCTGAATCTGCCACCATAATTTGATAAATTCTTAATACTTCAAGACTATCTGATGAAAGACTATCTGTGATACTGTACAGCAATAGAACATGTGATTCTTTTGCTATTACAAAATAAACTGTGCATTTGGAACCTCTGAATAAATGAGTGGGTCAATATTTTCCAAGTGAACAATGATGATTTTACAAAATCATGCATGGGTAAAAGAACCATTAAAATGCCAGGAAAGTTTTACTGATATGATTTTATATTCTACATTGCAACTAACCTTTAAAAAACTACCATTTGTTGAGTTTGGATGTGGTAAAAAGAAGACTAGCCACAATTATCTGAAAAAGCTAAAGATAGCCTTCCTCTTTCCAACTACATATCCATGTGAGGCCAGATTTTCAACATTGTAATTCAACCAAAACATTTCACAACAGGTTAAATGCAGAAGCAGTTATAAGAATCCAGCTGTCTTTTATTAAACAAGACACTAAAGATTTGCAAAATTATAAAATAATGCTGCTCTTCTCGCTATTTTTTAGTTTTGAAAATATAGTTTTTTCTGAAAATATTATCTTTATGTTAACATGTAATGAGTCTATTATTATTTAAATAAATTAAAAATATATTACATTGAAAGTTTCTATTTCTAATACAACAAATATCGATAGACATAAACCACAGAAATAAAATCTCTTTAAGGTCCTCAAGAATTTTAAAGAGTGTATACTATCTGTTGAGGCCTAGTGGAGGGCAGGCCATACATGGATATAACTCAGTGGTTCCAAATTTTTACTCCAGAACCAACTTAAGCCCAGAGGTATTTTTCATTTGACCCATACAGTTTGGACCTTGTAGTGTTTAAAACAGTTATTGAACTTTGAATGGATTTTCAATATTTACAGATTGGTAGGTTTTAAAGTAAAACACCAGATTTTTTAATTCTCTTGAAAAACTGGATGGACTGGTGTTATTGGGTCCACATTCTCGCATGGTCCCCGGAGCTGTTTAGCAGCCGCCTTCTCTGGACACGTGCTTTCCAGTTTCCCTCCATCCTTATTGCTCTTTTCTTTTGTGTTCTTTTCTTTTTTTGAGACAGGGTATCACTCTGTTGGCTACAGTGCAGTGGAGTGATCACAGCTCACTGCAACCTTGAATTCCTACGCTCAAGGGATCCTCCCACCATAGCTTCCTGAGGGGCTGGAACTGTAGGCATGCACCATTGTGCCTGGCTAATTTTTCATTTTGTAGAGATGAGGAGTTGCTTTGTTGCCCAGGCTGGTCTTGAACTCCTGGGCTCAAGTTATCCTCCTGCCTTGGCCTCCCAAAATACTGTGATTACAGGCATGAGTCATTGCACCTGGCCTTACTCTATATGTCCCTCTGTTTAAACCCGTGCTTCCTCAGTTATTTACATGGCTTGCTCAGCTCCTGGAAGCATCTGTATTTGTAATAGCCTATCTAAATGATCTCTTTGGTAGCAAGAAATGGAAAATACCTGGTTGTAGCCTGAGACTCTTCTACTGTGCCCAGGCGGATATTATACATCACAAGATGCCAAGAACCCATAACAAAGAAGCAGAAATCATCAGATGAGATAAATATTTCTGAATCTGGGGCAAAGGTCTATTTTTAGTCTAATTCCTTTCAAATTTCCTAATAATCTGCTACTTAATATGGCAAGTGAATGAGTATAGTGCAAGGAGGGTAGCTGAAAATGAGAATTATACAATGAATTTGGGTTTAGGAGAAAGAGTGTTTATATTTAAATCCTGGCTCTGACTTTGATAATTGTGTGATTTTGGCAAGTTACCTAACCTCTCTGTGTCTCAGTTTCCTCATCTGCAAAGTGAGACTAATAATAATTCCTCCTTCACAGGGAGTGTTAAATGAGATAGTACATGACAAGCACTGAGAACAGTGCCCAGCACAGAGTAACCCCTTATTATAGACTGAATATTGTGTCCCTCCAAAATTTGTATGTTGAATGTCTAACCCCCGGTGTGAGGGTATTAGGAGGTAGGTACATTTGAAGATAATTAGGTTTAGATGAGATTATGAGGATGGGGTCCTCATTATGGAATTAGTACCCTTATAAGAAGAGATCAGAAAGCTTGCACTCTCTCTCCACCATATGAGGACACAAGAAGATGGCTGTCTGTAAGCCAGGAAGAGAATCCTCACTAGAAACCAAATTGTTCGGTACATTAATCTTGGGCTTCTCAGACTCTAGAATGTGAGAAATAAATTTCTGTTTTTTAAGACACCCAGTTTATGGTATTTTGTTCTAGCAACATGAGCTAAGACACCCTTTAATAATTGTTACATATTATTTTTATTATTCTTTTGAGCTGAACTTGAGTCTGTCTATGAAAAGGATAGTAAATTGCCTTAAGGTTCTGCAAGGCAAACTGAACTCTGTCCTCATCACCCCATCTCATAGATCCCAGGGATCCTGACACAAGTATAGAGATCCCAACAGATACTTGAGAATGACATGGTTAATCATTTGGATTGATAGCCACAAACACTTAACCTTCCTGTTCATCTACAATGGATTAAAGATTAATCGTGAGGCACATTAACAAGTCTATTCACCTTTCATTCATCATCTCTGTATTCATTAAACATTTATTGAGTTCTTACTGGGTTCCAGGTACATAGATACGGAAGCTCATGTCCTGGTTTGGGGTTAGAAACAACCACCAGATATCTCTGTAATATACTGCCTAAATAGTTTAAGTCCTTGTCTGTTAGAAACAATGACCCATATGTTTCCGTTGGACTGTGAAAGAGCTATCCCTATTCTGAGGCCATGTTAACTGCATGAAATAAATCACTGTTAGGAAATTGCCTTGAAAAGAGAAACAAGAACACAACTCTTAGAAAAAAATGCAGTAAGTAACCAATTTATTCATAAAACAATACAGTTTAAATATTTATTAGTTTTTCAGTCATACATTTTTACCATCATTCCCAAAATGTTGTGCATTTGGTTGACATGTATTTGCAAGATTAGGATCTATAATTATAACTCTGGAAATCATACGAAGCATTTGATTTGCTTGTTAATACTGCCCCCCTAACAAATAGACAACAAATAGATTTATTTTGTCTTATGATTTACTTCCCCATCTCTCTGACCAAAAATAAGTTCCACTTTGGGCCTTTTATGCTTACAAACACTTGTCTATTTCTCTGTGAGAAGATCATACAAGTGAAACATTCATTGTTTTGGTTCAAGACTGACCAGCTTATATTGAAACAAAACACCTCCACCCAAAGCAATGATTCCAGGCATTTCTGCTTATAGAGTTTGCTCTCAGGGTGATTACAAAAAGGCAAAAAGAAGCCCCACACCAAGCTCAGAGGTCAACTTGGTGGACCAGATATCTGGGGAGCCATACTGCATGGCCACTGGCTATGGACAAGTTCCATTGTTGTGGTCCCAGTGAAGACTCTTTGAGGTCATTCCTAGGGGTTGACATAAAAATGGAACCATCCATGTGATGGTGTGTGATATCCCCTTTAAGAGGGCAGGGGCCAGCCAGGAGGAGCACTCTCTAGTCTTATTTAAGGAAGAGGTGTGACTATAAAGCAGTGAGACTGATTTGGGGTGTGCAGCTTCTGGAATCAGTCTCATTACTTTCTACTCTCACCTCTGAGACAGGCAGGACCTTTACACTACTGGCAGGGAAGAGATGCCATTCTCAAGCAGAGTAGGAGCTGCCTTGTTTCAGATGGTCTCTAGTATGACACACTAAAGTCTAGAACCTCACCACTCTTAGTGCAGTCCAAGGCCTGCATTAGCATCACCTGGGACTTTGTTAGAGATGCAAAATCTTGGGCCCCACACAGACCTACTGCAGCAAAATCTGAATTATAACAAGACTCTCTGATGGTTTGTGTGCGCAGTAAAGTCTGAGAGGTGCTGGGCTACATGCCCCAGACCTACTTCAAAAAGACTATCTCTAGGTGAATAAACCTCTTCTTTAGTAGAGAGACCATTCTTAGCAGGGAGGAATTATAGATAACAACTGCAAAAACAGTGTGGATTGTTTTTTATTTTAAACATGCAAAATACAGTCCATGCATCTGCCATTTTCAAAAGTCTCTCATCTTGTAGCAGATAAAACCAAATAAGTTTTGGCTATCAACATCCAATAAATGTTTCAAAATGCTTTATAGTGTAAAGATAATAAGAAATTTAGCAAAATTTCAACAAACCTGTATAAAAAATGGATACAGATACCATTTTATTTCAAGGCGACATGCTGTAATGTAAAGAATAAGTTATTATTATTTGTGTTTCTTTGTAAAAAGTCATTAACAATACAAGGGCTTAACAGATCCAGGCCCTGGGGCTACACATGCAAAAAAAATTGTAGTTAAAAATCACGAAAACGTGCTATTTTTAAATGTATACGTGTTTTGTTTTTTTTTTAAGTACGGAAGTAGTAGAAGTATTAAATATTAGCAGGAATAGTATTTCAGAACTCCGTAAAAGTGTGTGGAGTTCATGGCGCTAGTGTCCTGGAAGACTCATACATTTCTGATGAACATTTTGGTTTAATCCCTTTGCCGTTATAATAGTCCACGACTTGGTTTGGGACTTCGGCCAACACGCTCTTTGCCAGGGCAGCTGGAGATGCCTGCAGGAAAGAAGAAATCACCATGACTTTGGCTTCTGATCAAAGGAATCTGATCCAGATTCGGCCTCAAGGATTTGAGTCCTCTGAGCAGCTGCTCCAAGCAAGAGTTCTCAGATTGTTGGAAAATGGACCTTTAATTTCATCATTACATTTTTTATGTCTGTCTCAAAATATAAAACTATTCACATCTGAAGATGGGAAAAGTTGATGACAGAATGAATTGTTCTGCAGTTTTGTTTCCAATTTGCCTCCAATTTTAGGCACTTATTTATGTTCAAGACACCAAGCTAAGTTTTACGGGGTCTGTGGTTCTTGCCATCAGGAAGGTTGTAATTATGTGAGGGGAGCCTGGCATGGCCAATATTAACTTTACTATGAGGTAGAACATGATACATGCTACAGATCAGCAGCTTCACGTCACATGGGAGCTTATTAGCAATGTAGACTCTTAGACCCAACCCAGAGCTACTGAATCAGAATCTGCATTTTAACATGATGCCCTGGTGATTCATATGCATATTGAAGTTTGAAAAGCACTGCTCCAGAGAGTCATGAACACTGTGATTGACCAGAGCATAGGAAACAAAGAGACTAAGTTATCCTGAAGGCTTCCAAGAGGAAGTGGCATTTAAGCGGGGTATATTTTAAAAACATAGAGAAGGGGAAGGGAAATGGCATTTGATCATTCTAGGAACAGTGAGTTATCTGATGGGGCTTAAGAAAGTGTGTGTGTGTGTGTGTATGTGTGTGTGTGTGTGTGTGTGTGTGTGTGTGTTGGGGATGCGGGTTTGGTTGGGCATTCTGTTGGAAAATGAACTTGAGGCCAGGCGATAGAGAGTCTTGAATATCATTCTAATTAATTTAGCCTTTATTCTGTTAGCATTATGATTCTACTGCATGATTTTGGGGCAGGGGCACAGGTCCATGTGATCTTCAGTGATGACTCTGCAATAGAGAAAGGTTGAGGTTGCTATCATGCAGAGCTGGATTTGACTCCTGGCTCTAGAATTTAGTACTAACTGCACGAGCCCTTGGCAAGTAACTTCAACTTCCTGAGCCTCATTATTAGCTACTATTGAAGAGGTTGAAAACTTGAGGCAGAGTGACCAGTGAACAAGTTAAGACTCTGAAGGAAAGAGGGCGGGACTCACTGCCAGGTGACCTGGTTTCTATTTCTCTCTTTTCTATGTAGTTTGCCATTAAACCATTCAACTTTGCTAAGCCCTAATGTTCTCAGAGGCAAAATAGAAAAGAATAAGAATTCATTCTATCTCACAGAGTCTCAAAATAAGAGACACCTATCTTTACATGCTTAAAGCTCTGACTAGGGTGGGGCAAAGGCAATATATGTAACCTAAACATTTGTACCCCTGTAATATGCTGAAATAATAGAAAAAAGACACACCTATCTTTAAAACAATAAGAAATGTTGTTTTTCAGATTTCAGAATTTTTCTAAAGTGATCCCTCACATTTTTTTTTTATGTTATCAATTTACTTCATTTTTTTTTTATTTCAGCATATTATGGGTGTACATACGTTTAGGTTACGTGTGTTGCCCTTGGTTCCCCCCTCACCGAAGTCCGTGTTTCAAATATGTCCATCCTTCGGGTAGTGCGCATTGCACTCCTTGTGTATACAAATCCCTCACATTTTGAAGATGCCATAGCATGCTGTACGTTTGAGACCCACAGATGCCCTTTTATTTTATAAATAACTGCTCAGGGTTGTGTGTTAGAGAAGGTCCATGCTCAGAGTTGTGTACACCGGGGCAGATACAAAAGTAATTTTCACCCTTTTCTCCCTGGCCATCTCTCATATAAAGGTTAGACAGTTAAATACTTGATTTCCCAGCCTCTCTTGAGTCTAGGGATGGCCATGTGACCCAATTTCATCCTTTGAGATATAAGTGGAAGTTTCCTGGGGGATGTTTTTTGGAAAGCTTTTCTTTCCTGGTTACTGAGGACAGACATGGTTGGCTCTGTTTCCCCTTCCCCTTTCTTTCTCTCTTGAATTAAATCCTGGAGCTGTAGCAGCCATTTTATCATTATGTAGGAACAGAAAGGGAATCGCATAGTGCTGGCCCTGACACTATTGAATCACAGATGCCAGCAGCCATCGGCCTCTAACTTCTAGCTACATGAGAAAAATATGTTCGTATTTGCATAATACAGGTTTTCTCAACCTTGGCACTATTGGCATTTGGGGCTGGATGATTATTTGTGTGGGGGACTGTCCTGTGCACTGTAGGATGTTTAGCAGCATTCTTGGTCTCCACCCACTAGATGCAAGTAGGTTCCACATTTGTCATCATCAAAAATGTCTCCAGATATTGCCAAATATCTCTTGGGGAGAAATGTCACCCCTGATTAAGGACCACTCATGTAATCCACTGTAAGATGGATTTGCTTTTACTTGCAGCCAAAAATATTTCTGAATAGGGCTGTCAAATAGAACTTTCTGCAATGATGGAGATATTCTATATTTTTGCTGTCTAATATGGGAGTCACTAGCCACATGCAACTATTGAGCCCCTGAAATGAGGCTAGTGTGACTGAGGAACTGAGTTTTAAAGTTTATTTAATTTTAATGAATTTAAATTTAAATAGCCACATGTAGCTAGTGGCTACCATATTGAACAGCACAGTTCCTAAGTGATTCCCCCACTCCTTTGCATATCTGTGCTGGTGGCAAGCGAGTAAGGCTTTGGGGACATTAATTGGTTGAGAAAAGGCCAAGAATATGAAAGCAGCTAGTAATAACAGTAATAAAAGCTGTATTTGTTAACCATCTCTGTGGAACAGACACTGTACTGAGCTTTATATAGATGCCACTTTAATCTTCCAATGCATGTATCATTTGCCTCATTTCACAGATGAAAATCTGTAGCACAGAGAGGTTAAATAAATTGCCCAGAGCCACATAATTTGGAGCCGGCTATTTGAATGTGCCCCCTAAATCCATGTGCTGGAAACTTAATTCCCAATGCAACGATGTTGGAAGGTGGGCCCTGATAAGAGGTTATTATCAGAGACTGGGTTAGTTATCACGAGAGTGGGTTATTATAAAAGGGAATATGCTGCTCATGCTTTTTCTCTCTCTGTGTCTTGCATGTTCACTTCCATCTTCTGCCCTTCCACCGTGGATGATCCTTGACAGATGCTGTTATCATGCTCTCGGACTTCCCAGTCTCCAGAACCATGAGCCAAACAAACTTCTGTTCTTTATAAATTACCTAGTCTGTGGTATTCTCATATAGTAGCAGAAAATGGACTAAAAGCCTGTGGCCTGTATACTTTAAAGCTCTGAGTTATCATACAGAACGGATAAAGAGAGGCGATTGATGGGTTAATGGCTTATATAAAATGATTTAAGCTCCTCGCCTTCCCTTTTACTTTGGCTTATTAAATTCAGAGTAGATTAGTTTGGATAATGAAATGGCTTTCAAAATCTAATTTGAAATCCATGAAGATAAGGTGGGGTAGATATGCTTCTGGCATTCTGCCTTGGTCATCCACAGAGCGGCAGGAGACTCCATGTGGCACAGAGACTGAGCAGCGCCGATCTCCTCACCCTGTTTGGAGCACTCCACTTGTTGCTGATGCCCCTCAACTCCCTGCTTACCAAGTTCTGTCCTTCCTCAAGTACCTGACATAAGCTGCAAGGCTTTTCCCATGGCTACTTCTCTCTGCTCTGAAGTCCTATAGCAAGTTCTTCTCAATTATCCACAGGTTGCTTAGAACATGATTTTTCTGCTGATACCTTTGTCCCAATCCTGCAATTCTCCAGTAATTTCCTTGAGGCCTGGGTCCATGGCTTTATCATCTCGTTGTGGTCCTAGTGCCTAGCATGTGCCTTGCACGGAACAGGCACTCCATGAGTGCTTGGGGAAGAGGAGGAGGCTTGGGGATAGAGGTTAGAACATTTCACCGTTCGGTGGCACACACATGCATGGCAGGGGAGGAGAAAGAGGGTGGTTTGGGGAAGTTCATGAATCTCCTAGGGAGTGAGCTCTTTGATTATTCTTCACTCAGGCAAAGTTATAGGTGGTGGTCAGTGATGCGGCTACCTCTTTTGCCTGGCTGACAAAATGGAGCAGGACATAAGAGTCTGGAAGACCACCCTTCCCGCCACCTTGGACACTATGGGAGGTAACTAGCTTCATTGATGAACATAATTCCAGCAAATTTAGCCTGCTCTAGCACATCTCTCCTTGTAAAGAATATTACTTCTTTTTGACTCTACTTCTTTTATCCATATGCAGATAAATTGAGGACTTGGTGAGTTTCTTTCATTTAATGAGTGCTTTTACTTGGAAATCTCCTCCTCGGAAAAGTTGAAGACGGGATATGACAGCACAATTATCCCTTACTCATATGCATTGCCTGGAGAGCTTGCAGGAGAGATTGGTTGCTGCTGCTATTACTTGGAAACTCTCTCTGCACTCCACTCTGTAGCCAGGGACTGATTTTCTGCTCCTTTGATGATTATAGTTACACTGCAACCCTCCTTAAAAGTAGAATGGTAATTGTGTGGCAGTACAACATTCAAGGAGGCCTGGAGTGTGCAGTTACTTCCCTAGAAGGTCTGGGTAGGTCATAAACTCTAGGGTTCAGCTGAGGCTGCTGGGCTGGTGATTTATCTGAATGCTCACTTTAAAGCCTGTCTTAAGAAGGCAGCAGATCAAACAGCAATTTCTGAGGAGCATATGCTAAAGGCTTTGATATTAGGACTACAGGAAGGAAAGTATAGGGGGTGGAAGGATAGGTCATTGTTTATTATGACGACCCATTCATCTTTCCACTCCCTGTAATTACCTTGCACAGTATAGCTGGGGTCCCAGTGTGAGCCCAAACTGGGATTCAGATGTGTCTGGACATATACGATAAGCTGGCTGTGAAGAACGTTGGGATTCATTTGAATGAGAGTCTTTGACTGGTTTTACCAAATAAGCGTCAGAAGGGAAGTTTGGAGTGGATGGGATGGTATGCTGCCTGTCCCTTCCTCTCCCTGGCCTAAGGAGCTGACTTGAGCCCTATGAGGGGAGGGGAGTGGTGGAAGCTGATGAAGATATTTTCCAGCAGGGATCCTTGAGATGTGGGGACACAGACTTCACTGCATTAATGGCTCAAGTGACAGAAGGCACCCTGCAGCATGGGAAGGAGAGGATTCTCTTCTTTTCCAAGGAGACTGGAAAGCAGCTCCGGATGCTGAAGATTCTGCAGATTCCCTCCTTCCGGGGCTGCTCAAGTTTAGTCACCAGCCCCTGGGAGTGGCATTGTTGGCACCAACAGCAGTGCAGAGGGTAAGGCCTTGGTGGGTAGCAGGGGCTGGGGAAAGTCTCTGCTCCAGGACAGCTTTTACAAGGGGCACAAACTGAAAGAACACGAGGACTGTCTGTCAATACCCACATTACCCCCTCAGACTCCCAGACAGAGCTGGGGGAGGCTGTGAGGGGTCTTCAGGGCCATCACTAGAGCAGAGGGACACTTTTATGAATTACACAAGGTGTCCTTCTGGGTGATTGTAGCTCAATAGGTGCAGGGTTTTATGGAAATTTCAAAGGTGCTCCTTCCTCCAGGGACTTATTGATTATCCAAAATTCAGGAATGTGAAAAAATTATTTCTGAGCACTGTTTCAATGTTGTCTAATGCACCTGCTTCAAGGCCATTGAGGAATGCAGTGCTGCTTGACTTAATATTTCTTTTTGGTAAGAGCCCAAGAATGTAAAGTTAGTTGCTGATTTGTAGAAAACTGATAGAAAGCAAATGATTTCTGTTCAGTAGAGAAGGTAATTCAAAAATTATGAGTTCTTTTTAACCCTGTTGATCACTAACCAGTTTTGAATGTATCTTAGCAAACTTATTCCAGCATTTCCCTCTCACTGACCATATTTAACTGTCTTATTATACTCCTTTGAACTACCTTTGTCATCTTGCTCATGAATGAGTTAAATAAATCTTTGATGCTGCTTACTATGTATTTATAGAAGATTTAAGATTCTATCATTTTGAAAACACACTTTGCCAAGGCAAAAAAGACTTCTACCAGGGTACGTGGCTTGGCAAACAGAAGCCAGGCTGAATTTTGGCTTCTCCTTGCTACTTTGGCCAGGCATACTTGGGCAGGGAACAAGATTCCCAACTGTGCATGGCAGCCCTGGGGGTACTAAATTATATGGCTGAGACCAAGCATCGGTGAAATTTTGGCTACCATAGTTAGCATGACTCCTTATCTCTAACTCAATTTACATTTCTTTCTCCAAAGAGTCAAACTCTACGAATCCTTGCTGTGGGAGAGGGCCTGCCCAAGGGAGGGATAGCTGGTGTTGCTTCAAGAAGAGAAGATCATTGCAAACACTGGTGGACAAATGTGAGGGGTGAGCATGCTTTAGTTCTTCTCTCCCACTGGAAGCGTCCCCAAGATGTAAATGCATACGTGTTTGAAGTTCCTGAAGGGCACAAACTGCACGATGTCTCGAAGGACAGGCTCTCCTTTGGGTGACCTCAGAATCCCGTCGTCACCGTCCAGCATCTGCATGTCACTGAAGTCAGCATTCCCCACTCCCACGATGATGACTGACATGGGGAGGTGGGAGGCGTGGACAATGGCCTCCCGGGTGTCGGCCATGTCTGTGATGACACCATCTGTCAGGATCAGTAGGATGAAGTATTGCTGCCATCAGATGCCAGGTCATGACGGGCAACATAGAGGTGGGGGAGACAAGGAAAATACGATACCAGTTAGCATCTGGGTGGCTTCACTGCACATTGACCAAAGCAATGGTGATGACGAACAATTTTTGAGTGCCTGTGCTGATAGCTCTAAAGGCTTAAGGTTATGATGAATGGAGCTTAAAGGCAGGCACAGTAATTATAGCTTAATTATAATAACCACCCTACTGACAGTCAAAAAGTACAGTGTGGCAGAAGGAGCAAGAGTACAGACCAAGAGTCAGTACTGGCTTCTCAGCCTCATTCTGTGAAACCCTGGGAAAATCCCTTAACTCCTCTGGGTCTCAGCTTCTTCATTTCTTAAATGAGCGGTGGGGCCAGATCATTTATATGATCTTCTTCAGCAAGAAGATATTTAGAAATCTAAAGCTGTGCTGTCCAATACAATAGCCACTAGCTCCCTGAGACTACTGAGCCCTTAAAATGTGGCTAGAGCAAATGAGGAACTAAATGTTGAATTTTATTTAATTTTAATTAATCTAAGTTTAACTTTAAAAATGGGTACCCAATTCAGTTATTGGAAACATTTTATGTATGTTTGGGACAACTTATGCATGTGAATCTACTTTTTCAACTATTAATTTATCAAATCTAAATAAATACTAAGTATTTGTGATGATAACTTAGGATCCAAACTGAGATGCTGTAAGTGTAAAATACACATGGATTTTGAAGACTTAGCACACAAGAAAAGAATATAAAATTGTTATTAATAATTTTTTATATGAAGTACATGCTAAAATGACAATATGTTGGCCATGTTGGGTTGAATATATTATGAAAATTGATCTCCCTGTTTCTTTTTACTTCTTAAAATGCAGTTACTGAAGAATTTAAAGTTGTATACCTAACTTGCATTATATTTCTACCAGAAGGCACTAGTCTAGGCCCTGCTAAAAGAGGGTCAGGGTTGCAATCTCTCCTTCTGAAGGCCGTGTGCCAAGAAGGTGGCGGCCCTTTTCCAGCACACATACAGAAGGCTGTGGTGTCCCTTGGCTTCCTGCTCTAAGTCCTGGCTCCCGGCCTGCAGCCTGCCTGGCCCCTTTCCACCTGGAGAAGCCGCAGGCACTCATTAGAGATGGGACTGGCAGAAAGGCTCTGCACTCAGCAACAGGGAAGGCTTGGGAAGTGCTTTGGGGTCTGGGGAAGGAAAACTCGTTGAAGGTCATCACTGCTGTTAGTCATCAAGGAAGGCACCATGGTGGCCTTTACTGGTAAGATGGGAGAGAAGATTAGTGAGCTGTAGCTCACGCTGAACTCAGAAGAACTTCCAGTATAATCCCTGCAATTTCCCCAACATCCACAGGGAAAAAATGTGGGAAGATTAAACCATTCCAAGTTGCCATATTTCAAAGGAGAAAGACTGGATAGAAGAGCTACATTTTGAAAACATCTGGTTTTAAGAATCATACACTTAAGGTTGCAAATAGGCTAGCAGTACTAAATAGTTTCCTCTTTTCTCTGTAAGCCTTAAAAATGTATTTAAACAAAAAATATGAACTGGAGATAACTGAAATTCACACTATGATAAAGACAGCCACATGTTCTGAATGCTTTCCATACAGTTTAATGTGAAGACTAATTCTGTTCCATGTCCATTAACTTATCACCTACCTGTAGTCCTAGCTGACTGCCTAATTTCCAAATTCACTGGAGTTGTGTATTTCCATCTCTGTCTATGCTTCTCGAGTCTTACATGTTGACAAGGAAGCTGGCTTGGGAGTTTAGAGCAGGGTTTCAGTAGGACGAGGTGAAGAGGGAGCATCACAGAGCAAAGGAGCAGAAGGAGGCAATGCTGGTGGTCGGGGGAGGGAGTGAAGGGTCTGGAATGCACCAGAATCACAAGCCACCCTCCCCACTGTGCAGCTTAGAGGGCCAGGACAGATGCCATGCCTGAAAGGAGACTGTAATTCACGAGCAGGTGGGCCCTTGAGGAAATCGTAGTTCTGCATCCTTTTCCTTTATTCTCCACCCTCCCCTAACTCCTATCTGATCTGATCTTTACAGTGCAGGGGATAAATCTTCCCTACTGCTCAATGCCTTAAGAAACAAAACAAAACAAAACAAAAAATCCCTGATAGTCACACCACCACACTGAGAAACTTTAGAATTGTAATGGTCTAGAGCAGGAGTTGGGAAACAGTTTACTTAAAGGGACATTAATAAATATTTTGCAGGCCATAATGGCTTCTGTCTCAACTACCTAACACTGCTGCCGTAGTGTGGAAACAGCCATAGACAATATTTAAAATGAACGGGAGTGGTATGTTCCAATAACACTTTATTCATTGATACTGAAATTTGATTGTCATATAATTTTCATGTGTCACTAGATATTCTTCTTTTGATTTTTTTGAACCATTAAAAAATGTAAAAACCATTCTTAGCTTGCAAGCCATTGAAAAACAGGCTGCAGGATAGAGTTTGCTGCCCTGTGATCTATAGCAGGTGTTCCTAGTCTGGGTCTACGGACTGTTGAAAGATTTCAGGCAGTCTGTGAACTTGGGGTAAATTACTTTTTTATTTTCACTAATCTCCAATAGAAATCTATCTTGTTTCAATTATAAATGTAATCAACACATCAAATTAGTATTAGCTGTACTTGTGACTTAGTCACCAATTAAAAAATCACAGATATTTTCCTGACAAATTACAGTGGCTGCAGATACTTAAATGTGCCATTTACACGCAACACTACTTAGAAATTGCAGAATTGTTAGACTAGCTACTGGTTCTCATAATTTAATATGTAAATAAAAAGGTATTTTATTACTATATTTATGATGCTTCTTTGTCACATTTTAAAATATTTTGCTAACTGCATTTCAATATAATTTGTTTACTTAATAGTATATATTTTATTTTGTGCACTTAAAAATACTTCTGAGAAGGGATCTATGGGCTTTACCAGCTGCTACAGGGTTTATGGAACAAAAATGGTTAAGAACCCCTGGTCTGAAGAGATTGTCAGGATTCTAGAATCTGATCCTTCCAGGTTTCATCTAGCTAAAGGTAATAGGCTGCAGACGGCTGGATCGAAACCCTGAAGGAGATTTCCAATACGGCTAGCGGTAATAGTTCCTTCCAAAGTCAGGCTGGGAAAATGCTCAGGGATGAAATACGAAATAGTCTTTGAATATACTTGAGGTCCTGTTTAGATAAAGAGGGGATTTTTTTTTTCTAGGAGAGTTCCACAAAATAAAGAAGAAAATCCTATAGCAACAGACTCCCTGACACAGCCGGCCTAAGAGGTTCAAGTTTATGACCCTTAGCAACCAGTGATAACAAAGGATCCCGGACCACAAACTGTTCAAAGAACAGGAAAAACCCCTGGGGAAAAGCGTCTATTCCTGACCTATGGGAATAATATATTTGGGGATACGTGGACTGGATGCTTCTTGAACATGATCCTGTTTCCTGGCCTGTCCTTTCAGACCAGCCCCACCTGTCCCTTGGCAAGTGAGTGATGGCCAAAAACTCATGCTGGTTTATATCAGACCAAAATCCAGGCCTACACCAGCCCTGTTCTCTTTTTACTCTGGTGGGTTCTGGTAACCCAGAGGGGATGAGACCATCCTGTTTTAAACTGGGCTCTAAGGATGCCCTAGGGATGCTCTAAGGATGCCTTGGATACTCTTGGGGATAAAAGGGTAAAGCAGAACAGACAAATTTTGACTCTACCCCTTAACCTAAATTTGGCAAGAATTGTGTGTGTGTGTGTGTGTGTGTGTGTGTGTGTGTGTGTGTGTTTTAATCGACTTTATATGTTGGGTTTCTAAGCAAGTTATTGTTTGAAGAATGGGTCCTGCTGCTACAAAAAAAAAAAAAAAAGTTAAAAAATAAAATGAAATACTGATCCTGTCCAACCCCTATCCCTAAATCTTGCATCTGTGAGGGTTCAAATTTGTCCAAGGCCTCTGTGGAAAGAGGGAGATACATCAGGGGAAGCCTCGAAGAGTCCACACACCGGTGGAGTGTTGGTCTGCAATGCTGAGAATTGGTGGTGGTTTCTTAAGAGAAGAGAAAAGATGAGCAGAGAGGAGGCATGATTTTCTTAGCTTCAACACCTGAAGCAGACCTGTACAGCATCAAGCTGCCAGCATCTGTGCTAGATGAGATCCCAGATTATAGAGTGGCTCTGCCCAGCTTAAAGGCCAACCTGTCCATAGTCGATGACTATTTGGAACTTGTTATCCAAGGAAACACACCTTTAACTCCCCAGAGGTCAGAAAGTGACTGTGCAGGGTCTCCAAGCCTCTTTGTGGTCAAACCATCGGTTAGTGATTTTAAGAACATAGGTAGGCCGGGCATGGTGCCTCACGCCTGTAATCCTAGCACTCTGGGAGGCTGAGGCAGGAGGATTGCTTGAGGTCAGGAGTTCAAGAACATATGTAATGAGCAGAAGAGGTAAGAGAAGTTGCCACACGGATCAGGCACATTTATTTTTCATGGATAACTCTGGTCACCTGATGGATGTTGGGTAGGAGATTAAAACTGTGGTCAGCTATGTAAATGAAAGAACATTTTAAAAACATTAGTCTAAAATAAAAATTTGCTTCAAGCTATCTCCATTCCCTTGTAGGTCACTAAATGACCCAAGCCGGGAAGAATTGAAGATGCCACTCAGATGTAGGAAAGAGACAGTGGACTGAACAAAGGCATGTGGTTACTGTCATTCCCTCTAGGGACCTTGGGAACTCTGATCTTTTCAAGTAGGAGAGACTTCAAATTTTAACTAAAACAAGAACACCATCCTGGCATATAAGATGTACAATATTTAACATACACACAAATTTTACAAAATAAAATTCAAAGTACTTATCATCATATATGTATGAAAAGTAATTTTAGAATGGTTTCATATTCATTCTTTAAATAAGTATTTATTGAGCACATAGTGTGTGAAGCATTGTTTTGTATACTGGGGATATACAGCGAATAAGGTCTTCTCATTGTAGACTTTCATATGAAAGTGGAGGAGACAAGATACACAAATAGGGAAATGCATCTAAAGTAGTTCAGGTGATGATAAGTGCTAAGAAGAAAAGTAAATCTAAGACATAGTAGGGGTGGGTGGATTGGCTATTTTGGACAAGGTAACCAGGAGGAACTTTCAGAGGAGTTGATAGTTGAGCAGAGCTAGTGGATCATGTGGAGGTTTGGGGTGAGAGAAACCCTGAGGGAGCAGCTAGTGCAAAGGCCTGGATGTGGGAATATGTTTGGCATATTAAAGGAACAGCAAGAAGGTCGGTGTGGCTGGAATGTAGGGAGCAAAAGAGAGAGTGATAGGAGTTAAGATCAGGGAGCTAGGCAGGGAGTAGGGTATATAGTGCCATCTAGGCCATATTAGGGAATTTAGATTTTATTCTAAGCACGATGAGAAGTATTGGAGGATTTAGAGCAAAGGAGTGACATGATACTAATTGTATTTTTAAAAGACCAATCTGGTTTCTGTGTGAAGCATGTATCAGAGTGGGAAAAAGGTAGGAATAGTAGCTACAGTGTAAAGTGGGGTCAAGGGAGAGATTTTTAACTTAAACAGGAGATACAATAGAATGATTACTTGCTATTTGGGCATGAGTCTTTCCATGAGCAAGAATACTTACTTGCTAATGGGAATAAGTCTTCAGTAGAAGGTGAAGTGGAAACAGAAAAGAATAGATGATAATAGATGATAAGGAGAAAGAGAGAGACTATAACGGCTGGGTCACAATCCTTGGGTAACTGGGAGGGGATGTGCTCCCATGCACCGAAGGAGAGGCTGACATCAGGCAGCAGTGTGGTCCTCCATCCATTCTAACAGGAGGGAAGGCTGAGATCATGGGTGCAGTGCAAGAAGGATAGAGGAGTTGATGTAAAAAGATGAGGGAGTAGTATATTATTTTCTTTATGAAAACTCAGTATCCTGGAACCCAGGATAAAATTAGAGAGAATTTCAGACATCAGTAATAGTCTACTAAATCTGAAAAAAAACCCATAAAGCTTAAAAAGAAGTATATTGATATCATTAAAATGATATACAGAAAAGTTATTATGATAATATATTTACTTTTAAAATATTAGATGAAAACCCAAACCTTGTTTGCCCTTGGCTTACATTTTTCTTAAGAAAACCCATAGAATGTGAAACAAATCTTTGCTGTGATGTTGTGTGTTGCTGCACTTCACCACCAGGGGGCAAAATAATCCATTGTTTTACTTCTGTGGTGTTTCACTTCCATCTGTAGTATGGGCACATTAGAAAGCAAGCCTACATTTGGGTGGAGTTTTTGTTTTTTTTCTTTCCAGGCATAGGAGGTAGATATGACATACTTCAGCGAATATAGTAGCTTCCATTATTGAGTGTCGCCTGTTTTCAGGCAATGTGGTAGACATTTGACATGTGTCATCTCTAAGCTTCACAACCCAGCAGAGATGGGTTTCATGATGCTCATTTTCAGACGAGCAGACTGAGGACAGGAGAGGGTTAAGTCACTCTTCCAAATTCATATGCGTAGAAATGCTGGAATTTATTGGCCTAGTGGGATGGGTGTTATGGCCAATACCCAGGTGAAGAAGGGTAACCTCCTGTTAGCAGGCGAGTCGCTCTCTCCTTACCGAGGCCTCCTTGGTGTTAGTCTCCTCCGAGGCTGACTTGGCAACCTTCTGAATGATGGGGGCAATGTTGGTGGGACCGTAGAGTTGGAGCTTCGGAAGGCAGCTCTGATAGGCTTCCACAACTCCTTGAATTCCTATGGTGAGATTAGCAAAGATCAATAGTTCCTCCAAATACGTTTATAGTCAACCACAGACAAAAATATAGCATTGCTTTTCTCCAAATAGTTCTTATCAACATCACATTTATGTTCTCTAGCTAAAAGGGAATACCACATTGCTACCGTTGCTGCCTCCTTCCCCACTGAAATCATTCTCTTCTTTAAAGGCCTAAGTCACAAACAACGTTTCCACAAATTTTCCCTAATATCCCACTTTACGTGTCAAATTTCATTAGATCCTCATAGCATAATGAAATAGGTGAAGAAACAGAAGCTTAAGAGGTTAAATGATCGGCCCCAGGTCACACAGCAAGTGAGTTACAGGCTGAGGATTTCAACCCAGGTCTGCCTGGCTCTAAGAGCTGTGTCCTCAGCCACTAGGCAAGTCAGCTTTAACGCTCCTCTAGTTTGCACAACACCATGTTGACTCTAGTATCTACCACCAGGGCCATCTATAAGGATTGTACGTTCTCATCACCATCTCTCCAGATGTTACACTCCTTGTGGGCAGGAATCATGACTTACTCACTTTTGTATTCCCTAAAAGAGCCTGAGGCAGTATCAGGCACATGGTAAATGCTCACTGAGTGTGTGAGGAATGGGTGAGATGGCTGATAGACTCACCCACTGACAGTAGTAGTACAGATGAGTGATGGTCATCACCATGGTCAACCCTTCATCCAAAGGGGGCTTCCATCCAGGAAATATTATAGTAAAGCCTGGGACTCTACTAGGAGAGGCAGCCCTGCCTGTGCAGCTTCTCCTAGCACTTGGAGAGTCTTGACTGTACATTTTATGTTATAATCCTGATCTCAAAATAATAGTCATATTACAAATTATTTTTATTCAAATGGCTGGTCTTGATGTCTGTGCCTGTGTTATCTCTTGCTTTCCCTTCTCCCAGCTCATCCTCCTGTCCCTTTCTATCCTAAAATAGCACATCAGTCCTGTTTGGGCCAGAGGGATCCATACAAGCCCCTCACGAGATTGTTCTCCATAGCCACCATGCACTGCAAACCAGCTCTTGGGGATTTTGGATGAGCAAGTTCAATTCTGTTCTGCCTTTAAGCACATGCTTCCAACTCATTGAAAAGGCTTCACCCACCTGGGCCTGACCCAAAGACTGACACTCTAAAGACAGACTCAAAATCACATTGCAGTTTGGTTTTGAAATTAAGTGATGCTGAGTGGAAGTTCCTTATCTCTTTTGGTTCTTGGGTTTTTGCTTAAGATAAGCAAGTTTGATTTCCTTTTCAAAAATATCAGGCATATGAATTCTAAGACTGTGAAACAGGTGACAATAGGGTTTATATTTCATTCTTTGGTGGAAAACCACTCCTATAGTTTAAGAACGGGGATGGGTGGGGATGAGGAAAGTCTAAACCATAATAAACCAAGAGATCATGGGAAGGAATAATGGAAGAATGGAGATTGGGTCTTGGAGGTTACTATGTTCAGATCCAATGATATTGATATCACATTCTTGGTCATTAAGTGCTAAGTTTGTGAAATAAATTGCCAGAAGCTTTGCATATCTTACTGGACCTGAATTAACCCTGGTCCATCTCTCCCTCCTCCTTGGCAAGAAGGAGAGAGATATGGACATTTCTACTATGAAAACGTCTTATGAGCTTCACAGTAACAAATGTTCTTGGCTCTATCTGTTACTTAGGAAGCAGGAAAAATAATTCTAGAATGAAATTTAACATCACGGTTTCAGCATCATTATTTTGTGGAATCTTCTGGTTGGAAATAATGGAACATAGACTTTGAGAATGTTCTTTATGACACAAAGACATGACTGCTTATTCAAAGTCACTGAGGCCACATTCTTTGCCAACATGCTGAAAGTGCCAAATATTTTCCATATTTCCCCTTCTCCTTATACCTGCATATAGAGGAAGTTGTAAAAAAAATACTTGATGAAAATTTGGAAAGCAGAAAGAGGGATATCTCATCACTGTCCATCGGGTGAAACTCCCCATTCCCTTTATCTAGCTAGCCAGCTAGCTTTAGTCAGAGGAATCCAGGACTGGGGTCAACGTTCTTGCTGTAAGCTCAAGACCTCTTCTGCATTCTGTCTTTTACTGTTATTTTTCTGATCTGTTACTATGGCTCTCTGTTTCCTCTGGAGTGGTGCAGTTTATTTGGATCCAGAAAGTCTACTTGTCTGCTGTGGACAATCATAACTGATATGCTACATCAGTGGACAGAAACTAACATGGTGCAGAAGGGAGGGCTGTGAGAAACTGGCTTTCTTTTACATTGTGATTTACCTGCACATTCTGGGTTGTCTTCATTAAAGTTGATTGCAAAGTCATGAGAGACCTAGACATCAATTAAAATTTAAAAACAGGAAGAAAGAAGAATTACAACTTTAATCCAGTAAGGAGCCACTGGGGTTTAGAGTTTGCAAACAAATGCCCATTACATTCATTATTGTTAAGCAGCAGGAACCATTTTAAGCCTTTACACAATCAATCTAAGATGGAGGGTGAATGCTAAGCTCCCTGTTGAGTTAAGATTTTCTAGAATCAGATAAACGCTGGCAAGAGGGGGCAATAAGGCATATTTTAAAAATTCAGGAAAAGATTTCAGAAAAATGTAACTCCAAATAGCTTCTAGACAGAACTGGCCACAGACTGGAGGCTTAGATTTGGCTGAGCTCTATTTGGACCCAGGGATTAAAAAAAAAAGATAACTTAATAACTCAAGCTGATGGTTATAAAGGCTCCACCTAAGCTGTTGACATTTCAGAATTATCCTAACATGATATGCAGAGCTATAGGGCAGGAGAATTTTCACATATACACAAGTAAAATAGACTGTACTCTACTTTTGGAAAAGTAATAAAGTAATATACCTTGTAATCTTCCAACACAAATCCCTCTACTTGGCAGGACCTATCCATAAGGTCAAATAATATATTGTTTACTTTTGCTTTCCAAAAACCTGATAAAATAGGAGGGACATTCTGGCACCTGAACAGTTTTGTTGAATCATTTGGAATTTTGTGGAGAATTCTATTTCAAAGGATGTTTCCAAGGTCTGACTCTTTGAGGTGGCTATAAAATAGGTCACTGTGTTAAAAGACATGTCCTTTCTTAATGGGAGGTCATAGGTGAGGCTGTTGGTGCCTATCTCATATTCTCTTGCCCTCAGCACTTCCAGGCAAGTCAGCCGACTTCCAGCCATCTTACGTGCTTTATTTACTTTATGTTTTTCTCTGGTCTTCAGAGCCTGCTTTTCTGTCCAAGTGACAGAGTAAAAGTGTTGAGAAAATGTTGCTTGGGAGCAGCCCTTAATCAGTCATTGATAGGAGATGTATGAATACGCCAGCTCCTTTATCCCTTGGGGTCTGTGTGTGCTGTACATCATCCCTTAGGGTTCCCCAGCAGGATTAAGCTCCAGCTGCCACGGTGGTAACTGGATTGATGATACACCTGATGCTGACTTCCTTCCATTTCCCAACTCTCTGTTGAGGTTTTCTCCACCTCTCAAACTACTTGCATCTAAATTGTATTCTTAATGTCTGTTCCTGGGGGAGTACAAACTAAAACAGAGGTGTTTGGGTTTCAGTTTCAATGCATACTCTGAGATTTTGTCCGAAAGAAGTACATTGTGATGACCTTGTAAACTCTCTGGGTAGCACCTGAGCTGCTCAGACCGTCAGTGCTTGTCTAGGGCACAGGGGAAATCAGGCATGGAAAAGGGATATTTGAATGGCTTTTTGGGAACAGAAGTCAGGAAATATGAGAGATGTCTACTGGGACAGCAGGAAGAGTAAGTTAGCTGACAGATAGGATGGAGCTAGGGGATCAAAAGAACATGAGGACTTCAGAAAACAGCAAGAAGGATCCGTTATTCCAAAATGGAAACCAGGAAGTTGTCATGAATGAGAAAAGGAAGGCTGAGAACAAGGTGTGCTGCTCAGCCCTGTCCTCAGCACTGTTGGGCCAAGCTGAGGCTGGAAGACCACGTGTGGGGACGTTGATGGAGACCACTCAAGCATCCCTGGGGAGTTGGGCTGGTGGTGGTGTTCTAGTCTTGAGGCTCAGTAGCTCAAAAAAGAAAGTGGGCACCCACCTGCCGGCAAGCTGGAGCTGATACCACATCTGCATGGGACTGTATCTCCTCAGCTCCAGCTGATTCTTGCAGAGGTTATTTTTAATCTTAGTGTTGCCAGGCTTTCAGTTTTTCAAGAGAAGCCAGAAATTTGACATTTTATATAAAATTGCCTAATTCTTTAAAAAAATATGTCAAATATAATACATTTATGGCCTGAATAATGTCTACAGGCCACCAGTCAACAACTCCCACTCTATAGTTTTTCTCTCCATATGCTCTATTTCCAACAAATGCTTCTAGAATTCCATAGCCATGCCCAGCAGGAAGGCCAACGTGGAATATGAGGCAAACAACAAGGCAAACAGGTCAGGGAGACATGCCATTCCATCCACTGCTCACCCAGTAGTGACAAGATTGATTTCCTTTTTCAAAAAGAACATAGAAGGGGAAGGCCCCTTGTCTGACAGCTCTGATGAGGGAGCAAATGTCAGCATCTTCCTCCTGACCTGCAGCTCAGACATAATCAGTAAAAGAGACATTAATGATCAGGCAGTGTTGCTTGCAATTAGCTCAGGCCTCAGAGGCATTGGGGAGGTGGAAGCTGGGGCAGGGACCTTGCTGCCTCTCCAACCTCTGCCCACTGGGGGAACTGAGTTCTCTGTGGAGAGTGTTCCACAGAAGCATCTGGTATACTATAGTAGAGTGCCTCAGCTCCATTACAGCGCAAATTTCTCTACACACAATCTCTGCCTTCTTTCTGTGATGAGAAATCATTATCAAAAACAAATAGGGTCATAATGTCTTCATAAGAACCTTTCAGCTTCCCAGTCCTCTAAGCCCTAATGGTTCTTTCTCAGGACTTGTCTGTGTCTCCTTGGGATGAGGGAGTTTGTAGACTTCATCATCAGGGACTTTCATAGTTGGCATTGTCAATAGGATTTATTTTGATTCTATTTCCTAGGGTAGATATGAATGGATAGGTTGTGAGCCTTGGGAGATCAATTTCTTGAGTGCTTTCTCAGTCTCTGACTATATCTACAGGAAGCTAAACAGTGGAACTCTTTGTCTGGACCTCTGAGAAGACCCACCCGGAATACTGGCAGATCAGGTTTCATCAAGAGACAGGCTCTGAGGAGTTAATCTTGCTGGTTCTGAAGACCACTTCTGACTCTTGGGGCCCTACTCACACAGTTGTGTGAAGAGCCAACAGAGGGGAGACTGCTACGAAGGAAACCCAAGTTATCCCAGAACCACAGCAAAGTGAAAGAAGATCCCATCTCTAGTTGCTCACCGTGTACTCTGGGGGTATCCTGGCACCAAACCCAAAGGCTGGGAACATCTTGTCACTGAAATCAAAATGAAAGAAAGGAAAAACAAGTTGCTTCATTTGTTTATCTATTAAGAAGAAAAAGTATGAATCTGCACTACCTTGCTAGGCCATGTTGCTATGTCAAATTGTCAAATGCTGACTCAGGCCTTTTTTTTTTTTTTTAATAGAGACGAGGTCACACTCTTGCTTAGGCTTGTCTCCTGACCTTGAGTGATCCTCCTGCCTCGGCCTCCCAGAGTACTAGGATTACAGATGTGAGCCACCACACCCAGCCTCATGACTCATGCTTCTTGACTATCTCTGGTAATGGGGGTAGCAATCACACAGATGATTAAAATCAAGAAACAATCCCCACAGGTCATTACAGTAATAAGTCTACAACTTCTCTTCCTTTAACTTTTTGCTAGATTTGATACCAAGAAATAAAATGGCTGCAGAGTTCACCAATCCCCCTCACCAGTCCAATTTTCTGTTTCCTTTGAAAAGTGATCATGAATTATGTAACTCCTGTGGTTGACTATGTTAGAATCTTTCATATATATTATCTTTTAAAATACAGGGAGAGATTACTATTCTCATTTTATAGGTGGGAAGTGCCTTGAGAGGTAAAGTAACTTGCCCAAGATCATGCTGCTAATTAGAGCCACGGTTAAAAGACAGACAAGCCTGAATCCGAGGGGATATTAGAAAGAGATGGAAAGCTTGTAAGTGTGGCCACTGACACAGCTTCGTGCCTTCTGCATGACTCATTGTGTCCACCACCTTATCACACACAAGCAGCAACAAATTGTGTACAAGACTTTTGTTGTTTCCTGAACTCAAAGGTACCTTGTCTTTTGTATCATGTCTTTATATCTCCACTGCCCCCTGCCCCTAACTGCTCTCTGCCCCCAACCTTCAACATAGAACTTGCCGTAGAATGTGTGCTTAGTAACTAGCTAATGAATAGTTAATGTGTGAATTTAAATCATTAAGATGCAGTTACACAAAGAAGAGAGAATTCTTGTGAAAATCCATGAAAGTCACATATATATCCTGTGGCTTGGTTTCTAGTATGCATGTTGGAATTTCTCTCCTAATTTATTCATTCACATGTATTGCATACTAAGTTTATTGTACTATAGGTGAGAGGATGAGGAAGAGAATTAACACATTTATTGACACATACAATGTGCCAGGCACTATGCTAGGTGATGTACATATTTATTAATAATTCTCATACAACCCTGGAAGTTCCACCTACTGATTATTCCCATTTTACAGATAAATAAGCAGATTCTCAGAAAAGGCTAAATAAATGAGCAAAGGTGATTACCAAGGAGGATTATGGGATTCCAAAGCCCATTCCTTTTCTGGTATACCTTTATAATTTAATGATTATATGTAGTATTAAACATGATTTTCTCCTGGCACCTCCAGTAACTGGGCTCCCTGACTAGATAGCAAATAAGACCCTCCTTAATTAAATTCTGGGCTGTCAGGGGTGTGTTGCGATGGAGCTCTAGAATATTGCTCTTGGCAGAGGGCATGTCCTTTTCATACTATCTACCTTTTACTTCCTTTCTCATTAAGAACACATCTGAGATTTCCTCTTGTAACAATTCCTATAACTCAGTTCTGGTAGAGTCAGTCAAAGGAAAAAAAAAAGGAATTCAGATAGAGGTCACTGTCCTGAACATCTTCTGCGAGCAGAAGGGGATCCTCCCACCCCCAGGCTGACTGCGAAGCGAAAGTAGCAAAGCCATATTCTCACCCATCACCACCCAATTGATTTAGAAGTCATTAGTAGCCAATGATGGCTTTGACAAAACTTTGCCAAAACATAGCCAATTTAATTAAATTTGAGGTTAGGGGTTGGGAGATACAAGGAAAACAGAATTCTTTGAAATTAAAGTCAAAATTCTCCAGAAAATCACCAGCTCCCCTTTCCTCTCATTGTCGTGCTGCTCCTGGCTTTGTGGTGCATGGCATCTAGCATGCATTGGAGAAAGTATTAGTGTGGATAAATAGAGACTCACAACAGCTTATCAAGGATTAGCTACAGATACAAGAAAATATACCTCTGGTCCTTGGAAGTATTGAAATACTTTGCTTCAGCAATTCCTCCTTAACCAAAATAGGGCAGATAGATGTTAGAAGGAATCTGGGAGGGGGATTTCAGAAGTTCTTCCTAGTTAAGTATGGAATAAAGCTTTTCTGGGTGGGGGATGGGTCCTAGTTCTTCTAACTCAAAGATGGCTCAAAAGTCAAAAGAGAGAAACCCGGGATGCTACACACCCTCTGTTTTCCTATTTCATGGGTTCAGGAGGGGTGAGATCTCATATTCCATCCACTGGTAATCACTAAACCAGTGTTCCAGCCTTAATGATATTTCTTTTATTCCTTCTAAGTCATCTTTGGGGATTTGAAGTTTGTTGAGCATGATGCACTGTTATGTAATTGAATTTCAAGAGTGGAAAGGTAGGGAAAATCCCTCACAAGGGGAATAATTAATGAGCCAGGAGGGATAAATTCTCTGAAGTTAGCCACCACAAAGCCTCTAACTGATAAACATACTAAAGAAAAAATTCCAAGCCCAAGCACAATAGATTTGAACATCCATTCTTTCTGTTTAAAAATAAAACTAGGAAAAGAAGAGCCTTATTATGCAAGAAGTGAGAAAAAGGCATGTTGAGCTAAAAAGGAAGCATTGGTGTGTCAACACTTCAAAGAACTCAAGACTGGATCCACTCAGCACCAAGCAAAGGGCCATTTAGCAGCTCTTAGGAAAATAATTGGTGAAGACTGACAGTCTGGAAAATTCAGGGGTACATTACCACATTAGTAAAGGCAGTATTTCTCACTATTGGAATAAAATAGTACAAAATACAATAAAAGAGCCTGTGTTCTTTAATGGTTATGAGCAAGCTGTTCTGAACTTAGGGAATGACGATGGTCAAATGACCTCCAGATGGAAGATTTATTTTTAATTACCATCTTTACTTTTCCTGTTAACGAAAACTTTGAGATAAATCAAGAGGTTAATACAAGTAAAGATAAATTACTGTATTTGTAAGGAAATGGAGACTAATTCAGAGCAATATGGCATTTTAGAGCACCTAAAGACATTTAATAAAGACTGTTTTCTAAAGCAGTGATCTTCAAACTGGGATACATGAAAATGCAAAGCCCTTCTGGGGCTAGGAGAGCATGGCTTTTTTTTTCTTTAAAAAAAAGGGAAATCGGTGTTCAGTTCCTCTACATCCATAGTATTCTTTGCCGAAACCGATCTGGAAATTCCTGTGATGGAGAGACCTGTTCTCCATTCACACCTTTCCTTTTACTATTACCCTTCTCCTTTACCTATTCTGAATCTTAAGCACCATCGTGCGTTGCTCTAGAGGTAAATCTCTGTAGTATCAAATAATTGTACAATCATAAAGGTGAATGATTCACTAGTAAAAAAAATACTTTTGTAAGTCAGCTAGTTGCCAATTTTTGCTTTAAATAAATTTTAGCAAGTTCTGATGTCAGCTGGTAGATCATTAAAAGTTTTTTTTTTTTTTTTGATGATTGACCATTACATGATTTTTTTGGTGTCTAACTCAGAATTGAAAGAATTGTTATTCAAATTCTCCATTTCCATGTACTTATTTATAAGAACAGATTTTCCTAGTATTTACATTGATAAAAGAAAAAAAAGTGGGTTAGAATTGATGCTAGACTCTCCCATTCTAATAATACGTAGCACTCATCCACAGGTAATGTAAACTAACTGAAAAAAAAACCACTGTTTCAATAAGATCTGATTTCCAGTAAGTTTTTATTTCTTATAGGTAATAATTAGGCACTGAAAATTTCAATATCTTTATGTTCTTTTGATCAATGCATTAATAATCATTGTAATAAAAATTCCACCCATGTCTTTTGCTCACATTTTAGTGGGCTTATTTGATTTTTTTCTTGCTGATTTGCTTGAGTTCCTTATAGTTTCTAGTTATCAGCCCTTTATTGGATGTATAGCATGCAAATATAAAGGCCAACAGACATATGAAAAAATGCTAAACATCTCTAATCATCAGGGAGATACTAATCAAAACACAATGAGGTACCACTTAACTCCAGTGAGAATGGCTTTTATCAGAAAGTTCCAAAACGACAAATGCTGGCATGGATGCCGAGAGATAGGAATACTAATACACTGCTGGTGGGACTACAAACTAGTACAATGTCTATGGAAAGTAGTGTGGAGATACCTCAAAGAACTAGAAGTAGAACCACCATTTGATCCAGCAATACTACTGAGTGTTTACCCAAAGGAAAAAAAGACGTTCTATAAAAAAGACACCTGCACTCGAACATTTTAAGGCACCACAATTCACAATTGCAAAGATGTGGAATCAACCAAAGTGCCCATCAATACAAGAATGGATTAATAAAATGTGGTATATGTATACCATGGAGTACTCCTCAGCTATTAAAAAATGGTGAACTAATATCTCTTGTATTAACCTGGGTGAAACTGGAGACTATTTTTCTAAGTGAAGTATCACAAGAATGGAAAAACAAACACCACATGTACTCACCATTAAATTGGAACTAATCGATCAGCACTTATGTGCACATATGGAAATAACATTAATTGGAAATCAAGCAGGTGGGGGGGAGGAAGGGATGGGTAATTTCACACCTAATGGGTACAACACACACTATCTGGGGGATGGGCACACTTATAACCTTGACTCAAATGGTACAAAAGCAATTTATGCAATGAAAATGTTTGTATCCCCATAATATCTGAAACGAAAAAAAATAATAAATTCAACCCAGATGATTTTTTTTTTTTTTTGAGACAGAGTCTCACTCTCTTGCCTGAGCTAGAGTGCCGTGGCGTCATCCTAGCTCACAGCAACCTCAAACTCCTGGGCTCAAGCAATCCTGCCTCAGCCTCCTGAGTAGCTGGGACTACAGGCATGCGCCACCATGCCTGGCTAATTTTTTTTCTATGTATTTTTAGTTGTCCAATTAATTTGTTTTTATTTTTAGTAGAGACGGGGTCTCGCTCTTGCTCAGGCTGGTATCGAACTCCTGAGCTCAAACAATCCGCCTGCATCCGCCTCCCAGAGAGCTAGGATTACAGACGTGAGCCACCGCGCCCGGCCCCAGATGATATTTTTAAAATACTTTGAAACTTTTCATCATAGACAACTTTAGAAATTAAAAACATTTAAATGTATATTCATATTTTTATTACCAAAATATATGATACAGTGATCAATAAAAGAATTTCAAATCAAATTGACTAAGATACATTTGGATAAAATTCTGTGGGGAAAGAAAATGGAAATATGAGTTGATGAAAAAGGAGAAACAATTAAAATTCTGATCTCAAACTAAAGTGCTTGTTCATTTTTTTTTGAATGGATGATGGTGGATATCAAATAGTTACAGCATTTGGATGCTACTGGATAGTCATAGGAGTTATGTAAGAGTTTTATTTTAAATGTCCATATTTACAATACACTAGAATTTTCATTCTTTGTCACTACTTTAAACTCATGATGAAAAAGTTAGATTTCAATGAAAAAATGTGTGAAGGTTATTCATTTTATACAATCCTTTTAAGGGATATACGAACAAAAAAATTTTAAAGGCCACTGGTTCAAAATGAACTTTAGATCTGACACTATAGTCCTATCTCCTTTCGCATTCAGTTTATTTTTAAAAATAAAATTAGGGGACGCGGTGGCTCACGCCTGTAATCCTAGCACTCTGGGAGGCCGAAGCGGGCGGATTATTTGAGCTCAGGAGTTCGAGACCAGCCTGAGCAAGAGCGAGACCCCGTCTCTACTAAAAAAAATAGAAAGAAATGATCTGGACAACTAAAAATATATAGAAAAAATTCGCCAGGCATGGTGGCGCATGCCTGTAGTCCCAGCTACCGGGAGGCTGAGGGAGTAGGATCACTTGAGCCCAGAAGTTTGAGGTTGCTGTGAGCTAGGCTAAAGCCACGGCACTCACTCTAGCCAGGGCAACAAAGTGAGACTCTGTCTCAGAAAAAAAATAAATAAATAAATAAAATAAAATAAAATAAAAATAAAATTAGGGTATTAAAGATAATAGTGTCTGTCATTTATCAAGTATTTACAACAGGTAGAGCATGTGCTAGCTGGATACTTTAATCCTTACAACTGCTCAGCAAGAGAAGTTTGATACAACTTCAGTTTGCAACCAAGGAAGCCAAAGGGGCCCATAAAATGTGAATCTCATGGGAATAGAGGTAGCAGAGCTGGGGTCTGAACCTAGGTCTACCTGTCACCAGGATCCCATACACTTTCCATCAGCCCTGACTCTGCCCTCCATAAGAGGCTGGTCTGGTCTAATGAGTCAGAATAATGAGAATAAGTCCATCTACATTCTAATAGCAATAAAGAACAGAATTAGAATTCTGATCAGCCCAGAAGTCACCAACCCCAGGACTCCCTCCCCAACCACTCCTCTTCCCACAAAGGACAGAGTTAGCCCTTCTCTCCTTTACGCAGTTCCCATTCTTACACAGGGCAAGGCCACCCTGGCCACCCTGGACTATAATTTATTTACATGCTCTTCTCTCCCATGTGACTGTGAGCCACTTGGGGGAAAATTGTGTTTTACTCATTTTTCTGTCTTTACATGTCCACATGAAGTACTTGGCACTTAAGTAGATGCTGCATATGTCCTTAGCCATTCTGTCCAACCCATCTCTCCTGATTTAATTCTGGGTCTCAACCCTGGGTACCTATTAAAATAAAAAAAAGTCCTGATTTCCAGGATACACACAAATCGAATCAGAGTCTCTGGAGTGGAACCCAGGAGTCAGTACATTTTAAGCCTTTCCAAGTGGTTTCAATGCACAACCAAGGCTGAGAACTACCGACCGGTGTTGGCAGAGTAGAAAAAGTAGCATTGTGATACGAACCTATCTTCTGATTACCAACACAATGCTCTACACTTGAAAATACCTGTCAAATTTGGTTTCAGTTCTAGTTTTGTCTCCTCGCACCATTCCTACCACTCCATGGAGAAGACTTCTGCCTTGGTGTATGATATCTCTGTCTCATTCTGGGGTAGCCACTTATATAAAATAGTAGTATATACTTTCAAGAAATGTACATATTCAGTTTCTATACTATCTTTATAGCAGATAGGTCAGACTTTTTATTAGAGGACATTTCAGGTTGTCCGAGACCCACATCTCGGCTGGTACCAAGGAATAGATGTCGCCTTGGCTTTGAGTAATCTAAGGAGGCCAGGATGTTTATAGGAGCTGGAGAAATGCCATTGTCAACAGAGAATGTATGAGCTTATGTAGGCTGTGACTCTGTATGTGTGTGTGTACGTGCATGCGTGTGTGTGCTCGCGCGTGTGTTGTGCTTAGGGAATCAAGTCCCAGAGAAGGGACAGCACCATCTCTATCAGAGGCTGAGGGATAGAGCAGGCTGGCAGGATTGCTTTCTGGGCTTGAGGACCAGCTATCAGGGGGAAGCTTCCCTTCAACCCTGAAAAGAGCTTTATGCATCTCTCAAGCTGTTCTACTTCATGGATCACCTCATAATGACCCCGTAGTGATGACTGTACAAGGCAGAAAGAAAGCCCTTGGCTGTCAGAGACAGGGAGGAATTTCTAAGGCTCATGGGGATTAAAAACCTCTGTGTCGCTGTAGGAGGGGGAATGATGCCTTCTGTCAGTTTTTATTCAAGTGTTTCTTTTTGAGCACCAACTTCACCGACTTTGATGTGAGAATAAATTAATTCCGGAGCACCGACTTGAAATTTCCTGACTCTGCCTGTCTATTGTCTATGCACCCACACAAAGGAGAAATGGTGGAACCCTGTCAGTTTTTTCAATCAAGCATCTTGCATTACACATTCTTCTAAGGAGTCTTATAAAAGTGCCAAGATACTACAATCCCTCTTTTCTTCCTTAGGTATTTGCCCACTTTAATGACAAGCTGCTTTCTTTACACATACACAAAAACATTTCTCCTCTGAGCTGCAGAAACTTGATTTTCTTGGCCAGTTGGGGATGACAACTTTGGTCTCACTCCATTAAGATTTTAAAAGGAATCATTTACGATGATTCTTCACATAATTCCTAAGGTGTCATATCTTATTTTTATATTGAATCTGCATCTTTGAGAGAATATAAAATGTTCCCCAGACTTTGTCTGGTTCACATTCTAAAGGAATGAAAGCTTTAAAAGCTGTATATGTCACTCTGACTATAGTATCTGCATTTTGCATGTGAGACAATCAGGAAATGGAGGCATTCAGTAGCTTTTTCCAGATCATCCAATAAATCTGTGGCAGAATCACGAGGAGGGCTCAGAGCCTTTGCTCCTTAGTTTCTGAACAGCCCACCAATCTTCTCCTTGGAGATTATTATTGGACTGCCTTCTTCCCTAAAGATTCAGAGTCAACGTTTTAATCAAGCATCTACTATATGATATGTGTTAAATGTTTTTACCTACTTTATTTTGCTTATAAGCATTTCAAGATTTAAAAGTTAAAAATCTTGAAGACATTCCCCCCTTCCTTTTTATCTCTTAGCATGTGTACACATTATACTAGATTATTAATGTGTGTGTGTGTGTGTGTTTCTGTGTGTCTGTGTATGTGTTATAAAGTAGGGAGATAATTACTGCTTTTGTGTCTTCGGGAAGTTTAAAGGAGTTTCCAACACAGTGGAGATGCAATTTGTCAGTCTTTTCTTTCCCTAGTAGAAATCTTCATATGATATAAACCTCTCTAGGAATCCTCACTATATTTGTGCCTGAAGAAACCAGAGCTGAAACTCAAGTTATCTTCATAGTCAACAACTCAATGTTAAAGTACGAGAAGTGTCACTTCAACAGGGTAATTTAAAATGACTGTTGCCTTCTGCCCTGGACGTATAGGAGAGGAAGTATCGGTAAGGGCCTGAATGTTTAAAGCCCTTTGATTTTACTGGACCTGTTCATTCATTCCCCGACTGCTGTCATGCCCCATTTGAGTTACTGGTGAGGACCAAGCTGAATCCAGAGACACCAGCAGGCAGGAGACTGATTGGACCTTCCCCATTACCTGTTCTATTAGTTTCTCTGTGCATTCTGGTCACCAGGATGTGTCATTTCCTATGGTGTGTGAGGCAAAAGGTTTTTAATATGGTTATCACCAATTATGAGACTAGAAAGAATGGAAATTATACTATCCCATACGATTTCTCAGAAACCTGGAAGATAGAGTTGCTTTCTTAATTTTCTTGATTTAAAAGGTCAATTAGTTGCTGCTCATTACTAACTGACTAGCCTTGTTTTAAAATCACACCAGGGAGTCAACTGAGATTTGTACATATTTATATTTACATCGGTTTTACTTCAAAAAGGCTTCTTAAACTAACACCTGAAATCCTTCACCTCAGTCTAGAAATACTGGAAAGGAAGAATAAATACAATTGAATGTAATTTATGTAAGATATTTCCTACAGCGGATTCCCTTGGTGGGAAAGGTCAATATTTACCATTAAGTAAAAATAAATAGAATACTGATCTGGTCTCACAATCATTTTTCTAGGTATACACAGGCAAAGACATTCACACTTGCATGGCCACACGATGTGCACAGGGGCAGACACTCAGCCTCTGCTAAAGTTATCAGTAGCTTTTGAGATCAGTGAACTGCAGTGATTATAGACTTAATCTGTGGAGTGAGATAGAGCCGAGTTCAAGTCTGGCCTCTGGCTGTGTGATAGTGTGTAAATTACTTAACCTCCTGTACAGTATTCCTCTTATTTAAATCAATACCTACTATATAAGTGATTAGATGGAATAATGTCTAATACACCTGTGCTTCCAAAACTAATACACCTGTGTTTCCAAAACACAAATCATCTGGGAATCTTATTAAAAATTGGAGAGTCAAATTCAGTAGGTCTGGAATGCTGTTAGTCTCTGAACAAATTTTGAGTAGCAAGGCACATGCTAAGATTTAATAAGATGGAAACCAAAATTGCTATCCACTGGTCTTGCAAGACAATTAAGAGAAGAAAGCTGAGAAAGGATTTTGTTTGGTGACCAAAGTGAAATTGAGACAAACTCAGTTTCTCCAGATGTGGAGAGGATGAAACATTTGGAGCAAGGTTTTAGTCTGTTCTTTCATTTTGCATGAGCAGTTTTTTGACTTAATTCCCACTCTTCTGCCACAGATCAGCCAAAGACCATCTGAATTTACAGTCTCTTTCTTACCTGTCATAGTCTTGGCAAATCTCCCCCACAGCTACCAAGGCCTTCAGGTACTCATTGGGTTGGTAAGGGTGGATGTAGTGCAGGGAACAGCTATTCCTGGGGTCTCCATTTGAGGCAGTGAAATCTATAGCTACCTGGAAGAAAACAATAGAACAGGTGGATTTAAAGTAAACGTATCTTCTAGAAATTATGATCAGCAATGACAGAGACATGGCGTCAGATGAAAAACAACACATTACATACCCGACCAATAAAAAAGTAAGAGAAGAAATTAATTAGTATGAAAAGTATTTATTAATTTGGTTTGAGAACATTTATGCAGTATTCATCTCCCCCAACCCCCCCAATACCCTCTCTTCTATCTGTCCAAACTAGAACTAGGGATTGACATATAGTTTGGAAAGCCTAGCTGCCGTTGATCTACCTCACCAGGCAGCAAGAGTAAGGATAGAATATTTGCCCTCCAATTTCACAATTCACTAAGAAAAGACTTCTGTGCTCCCTGGGCAGAACAATTCCATTTCTGAGGCATAGGTAAAAATCCCTTAAAACCAAATTCTGTGTTAAAGATACAGTCTTCATAACAAAGTCATTGTCATATTTCTGTGAGTGGCCAGATGCAGAGAGATGTGTTAAAGTGGTGATAACAAATTTTCTGCAAGAAGCAGCTCTGTGTAAGGCATTCAAATTTTTGGTTCCCATTCGTGTAAGAACTCCTGCCGTAACAAAGAAGATGCCCGAATGTTATGGCCTTGTGTGTGGGAAGTGGAGAAGGGAAACTTCTGTCCTGCCACCACACAGTCATTATCCTTCAGCTTCCTAAATTTTTTCTGACCCCCAAGATCATAATCATCTAAATAAGAGTTGACTCACTGAATACTTCTTAACAACAAACAGTAGCAACAACAACAAATGCTTAAGCCTGAGAGTGTTAAAATGAGAAGGAACATTTCTTCTGATTTCCAACATCATCACCATCCAAATAAAGGTTAAGCCAGAAAAAAACCTCTTAAAAATGCTCAAGCTTAGGGTGAAGAAGGTTAAAATGAGGAGTCATAGGGGAAGAAAGAAATGTTCATGTTGCGTCTTTCCTTTCCTTCCGGGGAACAGAAAAATGCGTTCATTGGCTTACTATGACAGAAAGGTTCTATTTTCTTGTATGATCTTGAGGATTGTAAGATGGGAAATGTTACTTGTGTTACATTTCAAATTCCATTGTAACAAATAACTGAAATGCTCCATTGGATTTATTAAGGTGGGACATTACTTCTGGAAGGACAGAGAAAAGATGCTATGTGCTTTGTGCTTCTTAAGAAGTAAAGTTGATAGAAGAAATGTTTCCCATCTCTATTATTGTAACCCTGCAATCGAATCAAAGTGATAGAAAGGAAAAGCAACAGGCTAACAGTAATTCACTTGGAACTTTTTCTTGCTTTCATGACGTTATTTTTTCATCATTGATTTTTTTTTCTTTTTCTTCCTCACCCTTCCACAGAACTATGTTGAAAATATAGTTGAAAAAATTTAGGCAGGATTCAAACTCTGTTTTCAGAATACCCAGATGTTTTCATCAAGGGGTACCCACAGATAAAATGCTAGTACTAACAGAAGGTGAAAATAAAAAGTCATATGAAGAAAAATCACAGTACCTCCCTGACCCTTAGATAACAAAGAGAAGAAGAGAGGAGTAATCTTTGTTAAAACCCTTCTCTGTGTCAGGCACTGTGCTAAATGCCTTATAGGTATTATGTTACCTGGTTTTCATAAAAAATTCTGTGAGGCAGAGATAATTATTCCTTTGTATTGATGCCAGCATGGATGCCCAAAGGTGATGAAGGTCACGCAGGTAATAGGGGGTGGAGCTGAGTTTAAGTCCAAGTCTATATGGCTCCAAAGACTATGCTTCTTCACTATATCATTATACACCCAGGAGGACACATAAGTCTGTGACCAACCTACCAAGATTTCTCATGAGGATAATATTTCCATAAAAAATGGAGGGAATTTGGGCTGAAGGTAGGGAGACTAGCTAGGAGGAAACTATAGTAATTTAAGGAAGAATGCCCTGGAATGAACAGTTTTTTGTGACCAAAACAGTTGTAAAAGGTAGAGAAAGGGCAATGGAAATGTGTGTGCGTGCGTGTGTGTGTGTTCGCATGCACAAGAGTGGGAGATTGTGTTACTGAGAATGACTGGGGGTAACCAAAAGGGAACAATAAAATCCAATGTCTTCCAAGATCGGTTTTATCCTGAAGGTGAGAGCCAACCCACTGGAAAAAGGAAAGGAACACGATAGGGAAGATCCTTTTAATCAAGCACTGTGATGAAAAGCTGGTGGTGGGGAGGAAACTGCATTCATTTTGTGAACAAGAAGGAGGTGAAAAGGTACCCCAGGATCCACCCATGAGGCCCCAAACAGACAGAGGTACAAACATATGCAGATAATTCCAGGAATACTTCTAAGAGGAACACTCCAGAGGTGTCGCAATCATGCCTCTGAGGTCCTCCTGAGTCTGCTAAGCTCAACTCCCAGAGCCACCATTCTATTTCCCCCAACGAGACATGTTTAAAGGAGAATGCCCCTTGCACAGGTGTACATAACATAGGTTTAAATGTACTTAAGTGTACATAGTGTTTAAAAGGTAAAAGCAGTGCTGAGAAGCCCAGGTGTAAAGACACCCCTTTCTCTTCGACTGAGGAAAATATTTTAGAGCTCCAGGGAATTCTAGAGAGTGTGAAGATGTTGTTCACATCTTCACATCTTGTTACCTTGATTCTGCTCTAATTTATCTAAAAAGTAAATCATTAGCAAGTGTTGGTACTTTATTATTAATAACAAGTACCTTGTGGCCCACCTCACTTCTGATTATGATGCCCTTTGTCATGGATCACCACACTGCTCAGCACTGAGGGCTTCCTACCTGTGCTTCCTGATACCGTGGCTGACAACCTATCCCACATGCTGATTACCTAACTGAGACTCTCGAAGGGTCGAGGGTATTCTGTGATGGCAAAAACATGCTGGTGCCTTGACATAAAACCAGACAGTGAAGTCAGGTAATATAGACCAGAGAAAAAATATCCATAAAGAAAATGGCAACTCAAGAAACGTAACTGTCCCTCCTTGGTATGGGCAAAATCCTCCAATCATGCGTGCACCGAGTGGCAGTACCTGAGCTCAGTTATATCACCTGGATGAGTATGTTGTGATATCTAGAAAAGTGTGTGTAATGTCAGGATGAGCATATGTAGATTTTTGCAACAATATATTTTATTTTATTTTATTTCAAAATATTAATAATACAAATAGTTATTAATACAAATGTTTTTGGTTACATGGATCTCTTGTGTAACGCTTGAGTCATGGCTATAAGTGTGCCCATCACCCAAATAGTGTTCATTGTACCCATTGGGTAGGTTTTTGCCCCTCAAGGGAACAAGCAAACATATAAAATAGGGCCGGGACTGGGGTGAGGCAAAAGAGGAGCCTAGCATGTAAAGCCCAAGGAGGCACTCACCTCACCCTCACCTGACCCTACACTGGCATGATCCTCACAGTGAGTGCTTTTTAAAGTTTTGTTCCCCGTGTGGCTCTTGTCTCACTTTGGTCCTGGAGCTGCTAAGTCATTTCATTTCTACCAACTCTTCATCCTCAGGCTTGGAATAATTTTCTTAATGCTTAACAAACAAGGGTGGGGCAGAGACGATGGTGAGAAGGGGATTGTGATTGAAGACATTAGGGTAGGAAAAGAATAGGATCTAGGGACCATTGAATGTGGAGTTGGATGACAGGGAATGGGAGTAGCCAGATTTCTGTGGGGATAGAGGTAGATAAAACATCTTGAGGAAAACGAAACAAAATGAAGGCCAATCTTAGCAGGTCAGTATTGGGCTGCCTATTTTTGGTGGTCTTTATAGACACACAAACATGCCTGGTAGAAATTTTACTTTCTACAGGCAGACCTCTGGGGTTTCCACTTTCCCCATGGCAATGGCCCCTACGTATGTGACAATGAGAGAGGCTATTCCAGCTCAGGAGATTCTGGTATAGACCTAGGAAAGGGTATGAACTTAAAAATTAACTGATGAAAAAGGAAATAAATCAACGTTTCTTACCATATAGCACTTTCTGTAGTTCTCATGGGTCATAACAAAAATATTTTACCATGTGGCTAGATAGCAATGCACAGTCCTAAGTATATGGCAACTACAAGATTCTTCCCTGCCTGTCCCCGCCCCTGCCCGCTGGCAAGTGATGGTTTCTAAAGCCTCCCTTGAGAAGCCGGACGTAAAATATCTATCTTCAGGAAGTGGCCTTCTACCAAGAATTCTCAGTGCTCTTTAAAGTTAGCAATAGTGGAAAGAGAACAGAGTGAAAGGTTAGTTTTATTTTAGAAAGCAACAGGGAGGCAGTGAAAGATGGGATTAAGTTGAAAAATAAAAGCGAAAAAATGACTGAAAAATGCCAGTTTGCGGAGGTGGCTACCGATGACTGGTTTTCTGAATGCCGGTGAGCTTGCAGAACCACCACGTTTTCATTTTCTGACACGAAGCATTTACGAAAACCTGTGGTTCTACTATGTGCTCCAATCTTCTCAGTGGGCAGCACAAGAACAGGCGCCCGTTGCTTTTTCCTTCTGCCCGGGAGGCTGCTCTCATTATTAAGCAGAGCTGTGGAGCAGCTTTCCAAAACCTTGTAAGGTAAGAATGCAAATGCTCCCTCCAGGCCACCAAGTCCCCGCTGCATGGAGCTGTTTCTGGGAAAAGGCTGGAGGTGAATAATGAGCATCTTTCTTTGGGCAGTTTCAGCTTCTTTCATGAAACAATCCCACTCCTCAGACTCCCTTCCCTTCATCTGACAAACAGACCATTTGCAAACCTCCTCGATGTTTTCTAAGGGAAGCGGCTGTGAAGCAACCTCTGGTTAGTTGCTGAATCTCCCGTATCGCCTGCAGTCTACCTTTGTGATCACATTCTTGGGCAGCTTTTTTTCTTTTTTTAATATCTGTATACAATGAACCCTCTTAGGTGGAGATACTGTTTAGTCTGGGCCATTACTTAAGTAGTAAGTTACATTTTTGTTCTTTTCTATTTCCACAAAACTCCATAAGGGGGCAGTGAAATAGGAAAATAGGGAAAGACCCCTGAGCCCACTTGGTTCATTTCCTGGAAATGGCAAAGCATCTGCCTCCTTATCCCTTTGTATCCTGTCCTGGTTCGCCCGGAGGTTCAGAGGGCAGGACTCACTCTATTTTTCAGAGGTCTATCCCACAGTCCATCATGGTTTAATCTGGGATATAACATAAAGATTCAAAAACTTACACCGGTCCACAGTGTGGACATAGGACATCCTAAATGTATTAGGTTAGAAAAGATTTCTTGAGAGAACCTTTAATAGGTAATCTACATTTTTAGGCTTAAAGGTCAGTCTGGGAGAAGTAATATTCAGCTTATTATATCATATTATTAAAATGCAAACAATAAAATCAGAGGTAAGGGAAAACAACATTATCTTTAATTTTTAAAAATCACAAATAAGACAAGTTGCTATTTGACAATAATATGAAAAAATGCCATTTAGGATTCCACTAGCCTGGTAAGTCCTATTTTATTTTTCTTTTCCTTTTTTGTTATTATGTATATATGTGTATATATATATATATATATATATATAAATGTTTTACATAGTTATAATCAAGAATAATTCTGCCTTACATTCTTTTTTTTAAATTTAACACCGTATTATAAACATGGCTTCCTGTTATTATCTAATTCTTATAACTTAAAATGGCTTTATCCTGGTCCATTTAAAGGAAATACTATAATTTACGTAGCCATTACCTTATTGTTGGAGATTTAGGTTGCTTACAGCTTGTCTCTGTAGAAATCCATTTTACAATGAATATTTTTGTGCATATGAAAAAGTAATAACTTTCAAAGGAAATCTTTAATTCTTCTACCATTTTTTTCTTTCCAAATACCTTATGGCATCTGTTTCTTCTATGCTGTCTATAACTTTGCATTTTGTGTGTCTTATTTTTAGCCACTGTAACATGTGCCAAACCTAGTCTCTATCCCTGTGGTCTCTGTGTCACCTCCACCCACTTCGCCAAGACTGCAAGACAGTTGCTCTAGAATTCTTATGACTCAAGGATCCACGCGATGCACAAGATTGTCCTCGGGGGTGCCCTTGACCTCCCAAAATTGTATGCAAAATTGGGTTTGTTCATTTTCTAGCATGAGGATATAGATCATGTATCAGATTCTCAAGTAGAATTGAGAATCTGTAGAATCAAGTAGAATTGAGAATTTTGTCCAAGTGACAAAAAAAGAATAAGAATCATTGCCTAGGGCTCTCTTTAGCATCATTTACCTCTTTTCCTCCACTGGGCCTTTGCCTCTGCTTTTGGTCAGATTCTAGCCTAAAACCTCCCCTATTCTAACCTTCAAATTGCCATCCTCCTTTTTCCTCTGGCCTTCCCTTCACTGTCAACCTTTTTGAATGAATAGTTATACCTGCTGTGTTCATTATGTACCTTCTGTTTACATTCTAACTCCCGGGTTTCCTCATCTCATTCTGTTGAAATCGTTCTTTCAAAGATGGCATATTCCTACTCGTTACATAACCCAGTCATTGTTTGTTATTCTTCACTCTGACTTCTCTTTAGCATTTGGGATTGTAGCCCTTGATCTTAACCTTACCCTTTTCCTCCTGGGCATCTGAGTTACTGCCTCCTCCTGGACCTTCTTCTCCTGGGGCACCTCATCTCTTACTGCTTGCCCCTCTTTTCCCTGCTGCCAGATGGAGTTCTCCTATAATTTCCCATTATCATGTCCCTTTTCCCTCCATATTCTTCTCTTTGGCCATCTCATCCAGACCCTGTACATGTAGCTCCTGACTCTCTCCTGAAACCTAGGTCCGTATTTATTAGTATCATCTCCACTGGGATACCTGAAAGTACTTCCAACATGTCCCAAAACAAGTTCATCATCTGCCTGCAGCTCCTCTGGACTTGAATGTTTCCATGAACAGCACTACCACGCTCTGTCAGTCAGGCACAAAGCTTGGATCACCCTGGACTCATCACCCTCCTTTGCTTTCGGTCTTCTCATTGTATTCTAGGCAGAGGCTTATTGCCTCTCTCCCCACAGTGCCTCTTCCTGCTGCTGCTGCCACTCTCGTTTAGCCTCTCTTTTACCTGTCACCAGGACTGTTGCAGTGGGTTTTCATCTCTTCTTGCATCATCTTTCATTCTCCCTTCACCATGATCAATGCATTTTACCAAACACTGTCAGATTTACTTTTCTAAGATATGGGCCTGTTTCTTCAATGCTTTGTTCATTCTACTTTTGAATGTTGTATTATCTACCAAGTTACCTCAACGTTAAAAGCCCTCCAAATTCTGACCCCAAACTACTTCCCCAACACTCTCCCAAATACATCCTATTTCTTCATATTGACTCAGCTCAGGTTTTGGTATTTATCATTATAATATATGGGTTCATAAATACTTAAATTCATGGGTGAGGGAGGGTTGCTTTTTAAAGCAAAAACCCCATATCGTAGTTATTCATCCAATTTGTTCTTTTTCCCTAAGACTTACCTCCCTTTGAAGGTTTAGGGTTCAATTTATTACGATTCAACAAAAGTATTTTGAGCAGCCTGGCACCTGAAAGGAAAGATGCCCCATCTTTAACACTCTTAAACCAGAAGCACCCGCATCCATGGAAGATGCAGAGGCTTTCTCCTTGTCCTGTTTATGATGTGTATTGGTAGAGTCTCCACAGGAAACAAAAAGTTCACTCAAAAGAGGTGATTGAGGAGAGTTTAATAAAGAAACAATTCACAGACATATGGAAAAGGTTAAGGGAAACTGACCAGAAAGGGTGGGAAGGAGCAGGTTACTAGAACTCAGTAAGACGAGTACCTGCAGGACAGGGTACCAGACAAGAGCTGTGACATTCTGTAGAGGAACAAGTTCACTGCTAAACCTCAGCCTGGCAGGCCGGAAGCTGAGGGAAAGTACTCCAAGATCTCTCGCCTCCTATTCTTTGATCTCTGACTGGTACCTCCCAGTGTTCAAACTCAACCAAAAGCCAGGAGCGGGAGACCTTGGATAGTACATCCAAAGAGGTTGGCCTCCTGTGGCACAGAGGGGAGAGCTAGAGAAGGATGAAGGGTGGATCTGGAGGAGGAAATGGAGAGCATCCAGAACTTTATGTCACCTCTGGTGCCTGAAGGTCTTTCTCTAGAAAGAGAGAAAATTTGTCTTGGCCAAAGCTCCTGGGCTGGCTCAGTAGCCATGGGTCACATTATGTACCAATGGGGATTTTTGCCTGTGGAAGGCTCAGAGGTGTAATTACTGCAATAAAACACCCTTTTCCCTCTGTACTCTGCCCATCTCCAAGCCAGGAAGCCCTTGTCTCCTCACTTCTCATCTCTTTCCTACTTTCTTCTCATCTCTTTCCTACTTTCTTCTCATGTTGCCAGATGGTTTCAATAAAATTACTGGGCAGATAGTAAATACTTATAGACCAAATTAAATGAGACATGTTAAATTTTATTAACGATTTGCATTACAACTCATAATTTACATTAGATTGCACTGCTTGGGTAATAAAAAATGTATAATGAGAAAGCTGACTTAATTTTGGAGGAAAATTACATTGAAGTGGCTGGTATGTTTCCATTAATGGAATGCACAGAGTGGAGTGCCTAGCAATTCTCTTCTGAGTCCCCAACGTGAAACCCTGCAGGAGGAAAGGCTTTGTGACAGGAACTGTTGACGACCTGTCGCCTTCTCCTCAGCATTCTTCTCTTCTCGTTCCTTGCTCCAGACTGCCCTTCTCACTCACGCCCCCCACAGGTCTACCACTGGACACTGAAGGGGATGAGAAGCTGGGGCTGGGGTGTTGCTGGTGGCCAACACTGAGGTGGTATCTCCCAGTTGGGGAAGGTCAGCAAAGTGAGAAAAGAGGGGAGAACAAAGCGGGGACAGCAATCTTCCTGTGTCAGGCAGGTCACAGGGACACCCGAGAGAGTCAGAATGTGGCACTGGGAACCCCAGGGGGTTAAACTTTGTCATTGGGGCTGATTCTCTGCAGCACAACACCAAGGGCAAAGCAAGCCCCTGAAGTTTGAATAAAGGGTTGTTCAAGAACATGGGATCTATAAAATCTAAAACAGACTGAAATCAATAGGGCTTTTCCTTGAAAACCTATAAATAGTTTTCTGAAATAATTTTTTTTTTTGCCTAAGATCTTGGAAAACTATTTCCAGTAGCTCTCCCTATGACATTGCTTCCCTGCTTCCATTTGTGTACACCCAGGGCAGCAGTGAGGTAGGGGTGTGTGCCCACAATCAATATGCCTGCTGTCTTCTGCATGTGACAGTGTGCATATAAGAGGACTGGGTGGCAGTGTCATTAGAGAATCTTAGGCTTTAAAGAAGTCACCAAACTCTATAATTAGCTCCTGTACGTGTTCAGGTTAGGCAGGGCATAGGTAGGTCTCTCTGAGATTAGAGCAGAGAATAAGTCCCTAACTAGAGAGAAGCTAGTTTATCAAATCGCCTCTTGTCTCATTCCCTTGGGACTCGCCCTTTAAGTCCTTTGAGCACCACTATCCCTGGTCCCAGGAAGACATGGTCCAGTCTACTCTCTCGGGCTCACAGCTGGACTAAAAAAATTAAGCCCATTTTTTCTGCCTTTTCTCACATGGCTGAGCCAGTCTACGGAGCTAAAACAGGGCTGAGCTTCATGATCACAGATCCGTAAGATGAGAAACAAATGCCGTACAAATTGCTTCTCTCTTATTTACATCTATGTTATTTTCCTATGTATTTTAGTATATCTATCTTTTGCCATCTGGGGATTCTCTTTCTGTAGGTAACATCTCCCTAACCTGGGAGGATTTTCAGTATTAAGTCAGTGAAAGCAAGTTGTTCCAGGGCAGGTAGACTCACAGTCTTGACCTTTGTGGGCACTTTCAAAAGACCTAGCCTGCCCATACAAATAGACATCACGAGTGTGTAAATCCCCTGGAAATAGAGATTACATACAGGAGATGATCCTTGATCCACCACTGAATCTAGATACTCTAGACTACTCTAGAGTAGAGTATACTCACTCTACTTCTCAACCTTGATTTCGACCTGGTTCTTCAGTCTTTGGAATTTACCTTTTCATTGCCTGATGAACTGTTGGGATGGCTTACCCTTGGTACTGACCATTGGGTGTGACTGGTCACATGAACACAACCAAGGCATCTGCCTGGGCTCAGTGGAACTTATTAGCAGGGCTCACTTCCTTCTCCTCCCTCTCACCAGGTGATGAAATCTGGCAATATGCACACTGCCTCATGCCTCACATTGTTACTGAAGAAATGGGAAGCATTAAGAGTTTGAGTAGCATAAATTTCCTGATATGATGCTAAAAAACGTACTCACTAGAGGAAACAGGAGTATAAACTCATTTTAAAAACATGACACCATAGAATATTTCAGCAATGAGACTTGAACAAAGCTGGTCCAAGGTTTTAGTAAACTTTTGTCTCCTCATGCACCAAACCCAGCACCATTCTCCATCCCTTGCTCCCTAAATAAGAACAAACATGAAAACAACTTACTGTAAACTGGATTTGGCAGCCACCCATGATGTAGTCCAAGAAAGAGTGCATCTTGTGGATCTGTATAGGAGGAGGAGAAGAGACTGGGTTAATAATAGCATGGTCTGTTTCCTGATATAACAGAGGACTAAACTTTGGGAATAAGCTGATAAGCCAGAGGAAAGAGCAGAAAGACATCTGTAGAAAAAAGATGGGTCAGTTGATTTTGTTCTATTAAAGGAGAGAAAGAAAGCAATGTCAATACAGATGGGCCTGTGTGGGCTGCCAATATCCACCCTTGCTCCCCTCTCTTTTGGTTTATGCATGATTTTAATCAGCTCTGCCTCTGGGGTAAGACTTAAACTATATTTTCAAAGGTCATTACTGTTTTGAAATCAATGTCTCACATTTGCCTTCAGTCTTGCTTCCCTGTGTCTCAGTCCCAGTCTTGGTAACATTCTTTAATACACAGATAATCTAGATTGGTAGCTTCGAGATTATAATTAGCTGGGAAGGTAATTTACTGATAATTTCCAGTTAGTTAGACCCCTACCCTGCCACGAATAACAATGGCTAACATTTATTGAGTTACTGTATACCAAGTACTTACTATATGCCAAGTATTTAACATCTTTTACCTCATTTAATTCTTGGAACCATGCTGTGAATGTGATATAATTATTATTATTGTACCCATTTTATAGATGAGGAAACTGAGGTTACAATAACAACTCTAATAAATGATGGAGTTGAGACTCAAATGATACAAGTCTGAACTGCATAGTCCATCCCTTTGACCTCTATGCTGGAAGTCAGTATAGTCATTGCTTTCTGCCAACTGCTACCATCTGTGTTCTCATGTTCTTTACTGATATCTTGTCTTAATTTCTGCTTCTTTTTGCTGTTTGGCTCTTGGTAATATTCATCTATTCAACAAGTATTTATTGAACACCCACTATGCACTAGATGCTAGGAATACAGTGATTAGAGAAACAGATGTACTTACAGTCATAGAGCTTACAGTCAGGATCTTCCTACCTAGATAGCCAGTAACTGTGACATTTGTCCCTTGCTTCTCAGATTCCATCTAATGCTCAGGGAAGCTTCTGAGAGACTGACCCCCAAAATCCTGTGTTGGTCTCTGTAGGTACCACCTTTCAAGGTGGCACACATCTATTGGCAGACTTTTCTCAGGGTTGATGTTCACTTGGCCCTCTATTAGTGCCTGCTCCTGGATTCCTTATGGCAATGCTTTGCCTGATAGTAAATTGAGAACCTTCTGGAAAGGATTCACGATTCTAGATGCCATTCATGATTCATGGGAAGAGGTCAATATATCAACATTAACAGGAGTTTGGAAGAAGTCAATTTCAACCTTATGGATGACTTTGAGGTGTTCAAGACTTCAGTGGAGAATGCAGATGGGGTGGAAATAGCAAGAGAACTAGAGTTAGAGGTGGATCCTGAAGATGTGACTGAACTGGGCAATCTTATGATAAAGCTTGAGTGGATGAGAAGTTGCTTCTCATGGATCAGCAAAGAAAGTGGTTTCTCAAGACAGAATCTACTCCTGGTGAACATGCTGTGAACACTGTTGAAATGACAACAAAGGATTTAGAATATTCCATAAACTTAGTTGCTAAAGCAATGGCAGGGTTTGAGAGGATTGACTCCAATTTTGAAAGAAGTTCTACTGTGGGTAAAATGCTATCAAATAGCATCACATGCTACAGAAAAATATTTTGTGAAAGAAGGAATCAATCAATGCAGCAAACTTCATTGTTGGTGTTCTTTAAAAATTGCTTCAGCCACCACAACCTTCAGCAACCACCACTCTGATCAACCATCAGCGCCCATGAACATCAAGGCAATACCCTCTACCATTAAAAAAGATTATAACTTGCTGAAGGCTCAGACAATTGTTAGCATTTTTTAGCAATAAAGTATTTTTTAATTTAGGTATATACTTTTTTTAGACATAATGCTATTGCACACTTAATAGGCTACAGTTTAGTATAAACATAACTTTTATATGCACTGGAAAACCAAAAAATTTGTGTGACTCACTTTATTGTGGTCAACTAAACCCAAAATCTCTCTGACGTATGCCTATATATATACAATATATATGAATATATATATGAATATGTAAACACATATAAGGACATATATATTGTGTGTGTGTATATATATATGTATATGTATAAATAATATGGATGACATTTAAGTCCTGCGTGGTGAAGTCAGACATGGGTTAAAATCTCAGCTCTTAAATTTACTACTCGTGTGACTCTGAGCTAGTTATATTACCTCATTTGAAAGTAGAAATCTCAGGTTTATGATAAGAGTTAAACAGAGTTTATTGTAGTTACTTTCACACAGTAAATATTCAAGTAGTGGCAGAATTAGTCTCAGATGTGATTTAAAAGTTTTAATTATTAGCACATGTGATTCCCTGCAAAGTTGTAGCTCCTTTGGGAGGAAATTCTAGGCCCTGTAATCTTCTCTTTTTGTCTTGTTTTTATGGAACCCTTTCAGCATGAGTAAGGTACTACATATAAAGTACTGGGCACTATGAAAGGCACATAGTAGGTGTTCTAGAACCTCATTTGGGAATCTCCCTCTGGTGCTGCCCTGGCAGAGAAGATCTTGACCTGTGACCAGAACTCTCCTGTCTTTGGGGGCAGGACTATCCCAGAGGAGAGGATGGTGGCATTGGGCTGCCACAGCTCCAAAACCACTCAAGCTTTTACATTTATCATTTTATGTCCATTAATACATTGAATATTTGATTTTATTTTAAAAAGATCGCATCTATTTGACACTCTTTTCCTCTGACCACATCACCTGAATTCTTCCTCCCAGTCAGCCCTAGCTTCATACTCCGGGAAGAGAAGGCTGTATACATACCTTACACTGATTCAAAATCACAATGCCTGAGTTCTTATAATTCTTCTTCTTGGCTTTGTACTTGGGGTTGATGCACTCCCACTGCACCTGCAACAAGAAGGGTCTCAGCATGAGAACCTGCTCAGGAAGAACCTGTTCGAGTCATGCAATGAGGCCAGGCCACTGGTGCTGCTGGACAAACTGAACTGGTAAGAGGAGAAGTAGCATTGTTAGGACCAGACGACAGTAACTGACTGATATATTGATATATGAAAGTGTGCGTGTCTGTGGGAAACACAGAAGGGGTTTAGTTTTCTGTGTAGTGCAATATGTCTTTGTGGCATGTGGTCGTGTTTGGGTACTCGCCTTGGTATCAAGGCAAGTGTAAGAGTGTGTAAGAGTGAAATGGTAGAAATAGATGAAAACCTGGTGCCCATAATAAAAATTTGGAGGATTCAAGTCATTTCTCCAAAGGATTAAGTGTGTTATGAATGTCAGCAAATCATGGAAATGCGGAGCTGGGAAGAATACCACTACCAATAGCAGTTATTTTGGAAGTGCTAGCTATATGGTAGTTGCTCTGCTAGTCATATCATGGATTGTCTCATTTAATCTTCATAAAATTATGAGGTAGGTACAATTATCACCCTCATATTTTATGTGAGAAAAATGAGGCATAGAGAGATTAGGTATTTTTCTAAGCCTACACAGCTAAAAAAATTGGAAATATTCTCGCTAAGCTTAGCATTTTACTGATGGAGACATTGTCGTATTTGGAGGCAGTGTCTTGTCCAAGGTCACATAATTGCTTTGGGTTGGGCTAGTTCTAGAATGTAAGACCTAGTTCTAGAAACTAGGTACTCAAATGCCGCCATACTCCCTTCTTATTACACTTAATCATACATTGATGTTTTTCCTCTGTTTTATTTGTAGCTGAGTGCTAAGGATGCATGACAGAGAGTATCTGGGGCAAAACCACGAGTGGTTTACCATGTACCTGTTTCCCTTCCAATGCTCCTCTCATCTCCTTGAATGTGGAGGTGAATTCTCCAATGAAGTCATGTTTGCCATTGGAGTCCCAGTCCCATACTATGCACTGCAAGAGAAAAGAATTATTATTACTTTTTAAAAATTAAGAATGCAGCCACAGCAGCTGAAGGCAATGTGAACTCTATAAGGAAGAGTGGATGAAAGAAGTTTGGTCTGGAACAAAAGCCCAGGAGTCTGGGATTGCAGCATGTAGGATGTAATATTCCTTAGGTTTCTATAACCCTTTACTTGGCCTTTTTGCTAAGATCTCCAAACAGTCCTGTGATGCAGCAGTGACTACGATAATTTGCCCATTTTTCAGATAAGGCCAGGAAGACCCAAAGAAGATAAGTAATTTGCTGAAGGTACCATCTAGTGAGTGAAAACCTGGGACTTGAAGGCAGGTGTCCTGCCCCCAATTCCAGGGCTCTCTTCCCCATAGCAGATAGCCTCGCTGGTTTACAGCCAGAATCAAATGCCCGAGTCCCTGTCTGTAGCTTCCACAATAGCAGCTTCTGTTTAATGATTTGAATGGGGCCACATTAATCACATTTTTCTTTTTCTATTTTTTTCTGAAGGCAAAAGAACAATGCCAACAAAAGAGAGTAAGAAGGCAAAAAAGCAAAATCTTTAATGTACTCACACAAAAAATGGATGGAAGACGGTGATGGAAGCAGCACTGGTAAATATCACGCACCCATCACGCACAAGATGCGACTATTCGCTTCTGACAAGAGGGCTCCTTTTGACAATGTTAAGGCTAAATTCTGAACTCCCAAGTGACACTTTGTAGAGTGACTAGATTAGATCAGCAGCAATCCCTCTGCTTGGTCACATGTCTCGGTGAACAGAAGGTTGTCCATTTTTATCCAGGGTAGAGGTTGGACTAGGGTCTTTAGATATCACTTCTACATCTTAAGCCGATAATTTGCAGCAAATAAGTCCCAGACCTCAAATAAGATGAAGGCAGCAAAGGGGACCTTTTACTTAGGGGTTCTCTTTGGAATATTGGGTTCTAAGAGGCAACCTGGTCCTTCCTCAGGATACAAATCCCAATGGCCCATCTTGCCTTGAAAAATCTGATTTGAAAATCTGTTCCCAGATCCTGTGGGATGCCCCACAGATCTGCAATAAAATATGCCCAAAATGAAACATAGTTTTCCCCCTAAATTTATTCTTACTCATTTATTTTCTGTCACTGTGAATCACACCAACATGCATCCAGTTGCTACAAACAGAAAACTGGGCCTCATTCCCATTATTCCTCTCTCCCCTCACCTTCCCACATTGGGTCCTCTCCATTCTGTCTCCTAAATATGGCCCAACTCCAGCACTTCGCTCCACTCTCACTGCACCTTCTCACCTGCATTACTACAGCAGTCTCCCAGCCTGTCTCCTCGCCTTGCCTTTCCTGTACTACTCTATCCCCTATGACCCACTAGTTATGTTAATTCCCTGCTTAAAATTAAAATGTGCATAGGCTAATAGGTCTTCCGAGGTCTTTCATGATTTGACTCCCTCAGTATTCCCAAATTCACCCTTTATGATCCATGTTTACAGTATTTTAAAGTTTCTCTTATATGAGGTTGGTAGGAATAAAAAGCATTTACTGAGACTCTTTTTTTGAGGCATCTTAGAAAAAAACTAATTTCTCCACTTCTGCTCTCTCTTTAAATGTGGAGGATTTTTTTAGGTAGTTATTTTGCTTAGAAAACATGAAGAAGCCCTTTGGTTAGGAAAAAGAATGCATTAGAATAAAGAAGAATGGAAAAGGTTAAGATAAAAAGAGCTAAGTTGCTCTGCTGAGAAAAGTAACGGTCAAGTTGAATTTTCTCTTTGGTAACTAGAGACACAGAGGTGAGACCCAGAAGTGAGGGTTGAGAAGAAATTAGGGCAGATTTCATGAGAGGGCTGAAGATGGACCCAGATTTGCGGTGGGAGGAGGTGAGAGACAGGTAAAGAATTTTGGAAACTGTGATGTCTAATTTTCAAGGTTGGGTTATTTATATGTCTCTCTTCTCCGTTCCTCTCTGACTTACCCCCCTCCTATTAACCCTGAGACTCCAGTAAATCTGCTACCTGCAAGAGCATGGTACTGGTGGCGACTTGGAGAATCAAGGAGAGGGGCTGTGTCCATGTTGTGGGACAAGCAGACCAGAGAGCAGCACGAGATGCACAACAGTGACTGGGAATTGAGTAGGGAGCAGGACTGTGAAGGGAGAGCTTGACAGGTGAACCCTAGGAGGGGGACTCCAAAGAAATGCTGTAAAGGGCTTTCAGCTTCTGCAGTGACATGAAATTAGAATTCAAGTTATTTTATTTAGAATTTAAAAAAAGTTTGATCCTAGAAAGTTGGAGAATTACAATAAAAATTTAGTTATAATCACTACTCAATTTACACTAACTTGTTGGTAATTATTTTTACTCAACTGGGAGATGCTAAAAGGAAATTACTATCACGTGAAGGTCTGAAAATTCTTTTAATTAAAAAAAATGACCCTTGAGCTTGTAAAGTCTGCTTTTAGTGCTGTGACTAAATATTTCTAGTTTTCCTTCCAGTCACATGGTAGGATTATATTTCTTTGTCCCTATATGTTTGGCTGTGGCCATGTGACATGCATTGCTAATGAAATACAAGTAGAAACTACCTGAGTCACTTTCAGGTGGAAGCTTGAAGAGCTGGAGCTTGATTTACGTGTTTTATCACCCCCCCTACTTTGGTGATCACCAACATTCCTCACAGTAGCTGCTGTGAACCTGAGTCCCTCCGTGAGGGTAGTGTAGAGCTCCCAGATGACCCGTGATGGTCATATGTGTATACAAGAAATAAACCTATTGTTTTCAGCCACTGGGGTTACTACAGCATAACCTAATCTAAAGAACTATTTAAGTACTTAAAGCACTGTCATAGGAAAAGGTATTACAATTTACTTAGTCTGACTCCAAAAGTGAGAAAAACAGAATTTTGAGAGGAGGTTACAAAGAAGTAAAAAAAAAAAAAAAAAAGCATTTTCCAATCAACCTGTTCAAAAACAAAATAATCTGTTTGTAAGAGTGTGTTTTTATTGCTGGAAATGTTCAAGTGGAAACTATAGGACCACAGGCAAAAAATGTAGCAGAGAAAGTCAAATGGAGAAAGTTATGAAGAATTTGGTGGGATATTTTAAAACTTTCTTCTAACTTGGAGATGGTAAGATTAGATCGAGTTGCACAGGCTGCAAAATAAAGTCAATGGAAGGCTTAGCTCATTCTAGTTGAAATGTTATGCAATGCAGCATAGTTTTGGTAGAAGTAGTAAGAACCCCTTTTTAATTCAAGGTAGGACGAAGTTCTACCTCACTTTTTCCAATGGGCAGTGAAACAAATCAATGATTCAGTCATTTGGAAAAGTTGTTCAGGATGTACATTGTGACCACCACATCGTGGGACACAGTGACCTGATCTGCTGTTACGATGAGGTGTTTTTCTTTCTGTTTGCCAGCCCCTCCTTATTGACGCAGACACTCACTCATTTCTTCCTTGGAGCAAGAAACAGAAGAGAGCTTGCTGGGCCTGGACATAGGAATAGGAAAGAAGGGTGGTTCCTGAGGCTCTGTCTTTGAGACTCATAACTTTGCCTGGTAGTAAACCTAACCTGAGTCTGACACTCAGATACTTACTCTTCTACGTTTGGGAGAAGCAAATAAAAAGGGAAAGAGGGCAGAAACAAATAAGGGAAAAGAAGTGGAAGCAGCCTTTTCAACATTCCCTAGCATTGGTTAAGAAAGTAGGCATCCCTTCTGTAGGGGAAGGGACATAAACCACACATCACTCCTTCTTTGCCCTTTTGGATTTCCCATCATGCTTTGGTTAATCACTGTCCCTCCTTCACCACAACCTTCAACTTGGTGTTTGTAATGTGCTCTCTGGCTGGGGCAGAAAGGGAGTGACCACCATCCTCCTCCCTGAGCTGGAGGACGAGTCTGGCCTGACACAACTCCAGTCGGGGGCTCCCGCCAGCAGGCAGCGCTGTTTACAAGGGCCTGTTTCTTCAATCAGTGGGCATTCCCAACGATGGCAGTTGCAGAATTGTTTTGACCTTTCTGAGAAGGGATCCCAAAGGAAGTAAGTCACGGTGAAGCAGACAGATAAAAACACTGGCTTTCCTTCTCTCCCTGCCATGAAGCTGGCTTACGACAGCTCTGATGTAGCTGACAGAGGAACATATCTTAGTGAAAAATAAACAGATCAACCAACCTGCAGAAAGACTGAGACGCAGGCAGAGTTCTTGGTGTGAATCAATAAGAAGGTCTTGACATATTTGTGAGAACTCAGCATCTCAAAATTATCTGCAAGCCAGAAAGCCTTCTCAGTTCTTACATCTCACAGAGAGGTTTAGGTATAGAATCTTAAAATGTGTCCGCTCAACAGAGACGGTCTAGTGAACTCCCTCATTTTACAGAAAAGGAAATTGATGGCAGAGAAGTGACTTCCACAAGTTCACCCAGTACAGGGGATACTGAATTCTAGGTTTCCCGCCTCCCTAATTTCACTGCTAACACACAAACAGCAAATTACGATTTGCTGTATAAAAACTACATAGTGCTTATTATGTGCCAGACCTTGTTCTGAGCACTTCATGCATACCAACTCACTTAAACCACAGAACTTATTGTTGTGTTTATTTTACAGATGAGGAAACTGAGGCACATAAAGGTGAAGTAACTTTCCCAAAAGTATACAACTAACCTTAGGTAGTCATTGAAGTTAAGGAAGTTAGGCTTCATTGATTGTTTTAACTGAGCATCTTTTATGAACCCAGGCCATTTGTGTTTATGGTCTTTAATTCTTTACAGTAACCCTGAAATGACAATATTATTACCATTTACAGGTGATTGCCATTCACAGGTGCCGTTTACAGGCTTAGAGAGGGTACATGACTAGGCTAGATATCTGGTAAATGACAAAGGTGGATTTGAACCAAGGTGTCTGATGTCATAGCTGATATGTTTTTTGTTATGCTATGCTGATTCTTAATAGAAGCTGTAATTAAGAATTAGGTCTCCTAAGTCCACTGTGTGTAAAATCCGCATTCTGTGATTGAAAATGTAAACTACTAAGATCCTCTGAGATTCAGTGAACACACCAAGCAACAAAGAGAAAGAATCTGTTCACTGTTTCCAGGCAAAAGGATGCAAAAGCAAGTAGCCTGTGCACTGTCCCTGGGGTCCTCAGCTCTGTCTTTGGAAGACATGGATAAGTGTTTCTGAGGGGTTGGGCTATTCCCTTTGCTTTTATTTTAAGTTTGCCTTGACCCCATTAAAAGAAATGTGCTATGCCAACTTATTGTGCACTAGCTTTTTGTGATGGTCAGTTTCATGTGTCAACTAGGCTAATTGGCTAACAGTCCCCAGCTATTCAATCAAACACTAATCTGTTTTGTAAATGTGATTGAACAGTTCATAATCAGTGGTCTTTAAAGGAGATTTTGTGGTTCCATATGAATTTTAGGATTGCCTTTTCTATTTCTGTAAAAAATGCCATTGAGAATTTAATGGGGATAGCACTGAATCTGTAGACTGCTTTGGTCGTATGGACATTTTAATATTGTCTTCCAATCCATGAATACAGAATGTCTTTCCATTTCGTTGTGTCGCCTTTAATATCTTTCATCGATGTTTCATAGTTTTCAGTATACAAATCTTTCACCTCCTTGGTTAAGTTTATGCCTAAGTATTTTATTCTTTTTGATGCTATTGTAAATAGTATTGTTTTCTTAATTTTCTTTCAAATAGCTCATTGTTAATGTATAGAAATGTTACTGATTTTTGTATGTTGATTTTTGTATCCTGCAACTTTACTGAATTCATTTAGTACATCTAACAGTTTATTTTTGTGGGGTCTTTAGAGTTTTGTACATATAGAATTATGTCACCTGCAAGCAGAAGTAATTTTACTTATTCCTTTCTGATTTGGATGCCTTTTATTTCTGTTTCTTGCCTAAGTGCTCTGGCTAGGACTTTCAGTACTATGTTGAATAAAAATGGTGAGAGTGGGCATCCTTGTCTTGTTCCTGATCTTAGAGGAAAGGCTTTCAATTTTTCACCATTGAGTATGATGTTAGCTGTGAGCTTGTCATACATTGTCTTAATTATGTTGGGGTACACATTTTCTATACTTAGTTTGTTGAGTGATTTTTACCATGAAAGGGTGTTGAATTTTGTCAACCCAGAATAGCCAAAATGATATTGAAAAAGAAGAACAAAGCTGGTGGCATCACACTTCCTGATTATAAAATGTATTACAAAGCTACAATAATTAAAACAGTATGGGGTGTCGGGCAGATGGGAGTGGGGAGGAGGGGATAGGTATATACACACCTAATGGGTGCGGTACACACAATCTGGGAAATGGACACGCTTGAAGCTCTGACTCAGGTGGGGCAAGGGCAATATACATAACCTAAACATTTGTAACCCCGTAATATGCCAAAATAAAAAAAAATTAAGAATAAATAAATAAATAAAAACAACAAAAAAAATCCAGTATGGTACTGACCTAAAGATAGACAGACCAATAGAACAGAATAGAGGCCCCCAAAATAAACCCACACATGTACATTCAACTGGTCTTTGAGAAGGGTATTAAGAATAGACAATGGGGGATGGATTGTCTCTTCAACAAGTTGTGTTGGGAGAACTGGATATCCATATGCCAAAAAATGAAATTGGACCCCTATCTTATGCCATACACAAAATTCAACTCAAAATGGATTAAAGACTTAAACATAAGACCTGAAATTATAAACTGTAAATAAAGATGTAGGGAAAAGCTTCTTGACATTGGTCCTGGCAATGATTTCTTGGATATAATGCCAAAAGCACAGGCAATAAAAGCAAAAATAGACAGGTAGGACTTCATCAAACGAAAAGCCTTCTGCACAGTAAAGGAAATAATCAACAGAATGAAAGGGCAACGTATGGAATGGGAGAAGATATTTGCAAACCATATATTTTATTAAAGGTTAATATTCTAAATAAAAACTGCTACAACTTAATAAAAACACAAACAGTCCAATTAAAAAATGGACAAAGGACTTGAATAGGCATTTTGTCACAGAAGACATACAAATGATCAACAGGTATATGCAAAGATGCTCAACATCATTAATTATTAGGGAAATGCCAATCAAATTAGAATGTGATATCACCTCACCTTAAATAATAGCATGGCTACTATTTTACAAATACACACACACATAAGGTAAGTGTTGGTGAGGATGTGGAGAAATCGGAAGCTTTGTCCATTGTTGGTGGGAATGTAAAATGGTGCAGTAGCTATGGAAAACAGTATGGGTGTTCCTCAAAAAATTTAATATAGAACTCCATATGATCCAGCAACCCCACTTCTGAGTATATAACGAAAAGAATTGAAATCAGGATCTTGAAGATATGTCTGCCCTTCCATGATCATTGTAGTATTATTCACAATATCCAAGATATGGAAACAACCTAAATATTCATTGATGAATAAATGGTTAAAGAAAATGTGGTATATTCATACAATAGAATATTTATTATTCCGCTTTAAAAGAGAAGGGAATCCTGCTGTTTGTGACAACAATGGATGAACCTGGAGAACATTGTGTTAAGTGAAATAAGCCAGTCACGGAAAGGCAAATATTGCATGATTCCACTTATATAAGGTACATGCAATAGTCAAGCTCATAGAAGCAGAGAATGCAACAGTGGTTGCCAGGGGTTGGGAGGTGGGGAATTGGGAAGTTGTTCAATATGTATAACATTTTAGCTATATTAGGTGAATAAGTTCTGGAGAACTAATGCACAACATAGTGCCATAGTTAACAATACAGTATTGTGCACTTCAAGATTAGTTAAACGAGTAGCTCCAAGTTAAATGTTCTACCACAATAAAATAAAAATAAAATGACACAAAGAAACTTTGGGAGGCGTTGGATATGTCTATGACCTTGATTGGGGTAATGGTATCATGGGTGTTTGCATATGTTCAAAGTCATCAAATTATGCACATTAAGCATGTGCAATTCTTTAAATATCAATTGTATCTCAAAAAAACTGTTAAAAATTAAGCGAAGGAGATTTTCCTTGATAATCTAGGTGAGCCTGATGCAATCAGTTGAAGGGCCGTAAGAGCAGAACTGAGGCTTCCCTGAGAAAGAAGAAATTTTGCCTGTGGATTGAAGCTTCAGCTCCTGCCCTGAAGGATGGCCTGCCCTAAATGCAAATTTCAGACTTGCCTACTCAGCCCCCAGAGTTGCATTAGTCAATCCCTTGCAATAAGTCTCTTAATATATGTATATCCTCCTGGTTCTGTTTCTCAGGTGGAATCCTGACTAATACAACCTTCCTCACCTCTTCCCTGGCTCTCATGTAGTCACATTTTGAAGTGAGTTTTCAGTGACAGACAGTTGATCCTCTCATACGATTGTGACAATATTTATTAATATTAGACAATGGCTTTGTCCCAAGTGTTGTTCTAAGCATTTGGCTCTGACTCATTTGATCTTCACAGTAACCCTATGGGTGAGGTGCTATTATTTTCATCTCTATTCCGCAGATGAGGAAACTGAGAAACAGAGAGGTCAATCGACTACTGCTGTTTTAGAATCTTCAGGGTGTTTAGACTATGACTGACATCACGGTCCTAAGGATCTGAATCTGATCCAGTTTCTGGCAGGCAGAAGCCAGCTGTCCAAACTGTGGTCATCAAACAACACAGCATCTGCTAATCACTGCAAAACTCTCATGATTAAAGGAACTCTGTTGTTCTTCTCTTGACTTTTAAATTTTTTTTAATATTGCAGCTTATTATTTTCCCAGGTAAAGTAGAAATCTTTGTCAAATTTCTCCTGGATCCTTACATGTACCATCCTCTAAGCTTCCATTTAATCTGTTCATATCTGCTTTAACATATCTCTAATTGCATGATAACCATTGGTTTATGAGTCCATATTCACTGCTTGAAGGAAACTCCTGAGCACTGAGATTTTTATCAGGGTTTAGCATGGTTCTTCAGTGCCAGTAACAAATGTTCGGTGAGCGAATAAAAGAGGCCTTTCTCCCTGAGTTGAGTTGATGGCAGTTCTCTGAGTGCTTGTCTCTACATTGCAAAGGGAAGGGAAGGTATTGTAATAAATTGGTTAATTATTAATAAAGAAGGCCATCAAACTGGATAATATGCTTAGCAGTTGTAGACGTGAGTTGTAGGCACAGAGTCATAGTGACAGGATTCTAGACACTGCTTTAGTGATTGTTTACACAGGTTGCTAGTAACTGGGAAACAGGAAACCTGAGTTCTATGCCCAGCTCTGGAGATAATGCTATGAGACCTTGGGCAAGCTCCTCAATCTCTCTGTGCCTTGGTTTCCCACTGTATAAAAGGTGTGTCTGGGAATGAGAATTGGAACGAATACTCTCTGAGGTCCCCTCCAAATCCCAAATTCCCCAGTTACACAGTACTGCATCTTTATCCCCTTTTCAATCTCCTATTCTAAAGTCTGAGATAACCATGCTAAAGCAATAAAATTGTTAACTATCAATACCCTATTAACACTACACCCTTTGTGTATCTTTTGTTAGATATTGGTATGTCCCTTGGGCAACTAAAAGTCAATTGTTTATTGTCTCATGGTGATCCTCACAGGAGCTCCATGAGATAGGAGGGTCCATTTTTACAGATGATGACTCTGAAATACAATAACGCAGCTGAAGGTGATTTATTCCAAAACACAGAGCCAGGAAGAATTGAATTAAGCTGTGAATCTGGCTTTATTTCTTCCCTTCCAAGGCCCTTTCCATCATACCACATAACTTCACAGTTTACTTCCACCCTGTGCCTTTCCAATAGCAGGCTTTTTCTTTTTCTTTTCTTTTCTTAGTAACCAACTAATTCAAGGATGTCTGACTTCTTCCAGGCTTTAAATATACTCATATGTATTTTAAAATTTCTCTTTGAGAATAGATCCTCTTTAAAATTGCCCAGGAGGTTAATCCAAGAGGAGACTTACTGGGTTCATTTAAAGAGGAAATTTTAAATCCAAACTATCAAGATTGAGTGCTGATAGGGTCAGCAATGTAAGATCCAAACTTTGTTCCCATATCTCAGTCTAGACTAGTCTTCTAACTGCACTTTGGGGAAACGATATACTATCATTTTATGGAGCTTTTAGGTAAATACATATAATTATAATTCAGCCCAGCTATTACTAGGGATTTGTGAGAATTTCTTTCATTATTTAGTATTCGGAATGACTTCTTTCTTATAAAAATTTGATGACAACCTTTGGCACAAAATTAGTTTAGTGGTTTGCACAAGACTGTAAACATCTATGAAAAGAACAGCAAATATGTGTCAGCTTATTTGGAGGTTGTGACTTGAATACAGGCTGATCTTGGCTGGTTGTGAACATGGGAAGAGGATACAAGCCCCCTTGATTATTCTTTCTTCATTTTATTATTTCTCACTGCAGACTTGGCAATAGCCCTCTGACATCAACCTGGATGCTAGGATTGGAGTCAAAAGCAGCTCCTCCATTCATAACATGAACATTCTGATTTGGACTTCTGCATCTGGCAGCAAAAAATGCCACACGGAATGAGACAGAAATCTTCTTAGTAGAGGGGAAACTGAAGCTGGACCCTATAAGATGGGCAAATGTAGGACCTAAGTGGAGGGGAGAGTTTCCCAAAGCAAGATTATGTACATACAATTCCAGAAGTGACGGGCAGGGTTGGGGCCTCAATCATGTCCATCTCTGGGATTTGCCTTTGCTGGACTGGTGGGCAGGACTAATGGAAATCTGTCTGTACAAGAGCCTGAGTATCTTCTGAGAAACTCAACATAAGCTGAGGTGAGAGTATGCTGGCAGGGTGGGTCCAGGAACAAAGATGTGGATGCTGGAGGGGTGGGGCATGGTTGACTGGAGTCTGGTAACACTCACTCAGGCTCTGTTTTCATGGCCTCATGTCTCAGTTCTAGGGAAGGGGCTATAAATAAAAAGCGAGCTTTAAAGAGTAATTTTCACAAAATAGCAGGGTCTCACATGGGTCAAGAGAACAGAGGAAGTGACTTTGATGCAACAAGACCCCAGAATGCAGGTTTGGGCATATCAAAGGTTGAGGTGCATCTCCATGCAGTGGGGGTATTGCTTGGGGGTTGAGGGTGCAGGAATGGCAGGGGCAGCAACACCAGGGTGTTCAGCAGCCATGGAGGGCATTGACATTCACACACCAAGGTGTCTGTGCACCAAGGCAGCAGCTAGAGGCAGCAGCAAAGAGAGGAAATTGTGGTGGAATCTTTGGGATCCATGTACCATGACTCCCATGGCTTGTGGGTTAATGTTTCATGTGAGTTTCTGATACAATGAAAGTAGAGAAGGGCCCTCAGCTAGTTACAAGGTAGCAGAAACTAGAGACAATGCAGGAGAGGAGGGTGGAGAGCATGGCTTGTGCCATGAAGGAGCCGAAGGGACTTGCAGATGAGCATGTGCAAGAATGTGTTTGAAATTTCAAAGAAATAATTAAAGGGTTGACCTTAAAGTGAAGTTAGAAGTCCTGCCTTAGTTGATGGAGCAGTATCAAGTAAAATGCAGGTCCTACTACTAGCCTTTGTTTTAAGAACTATTCTAGCACCACATGTATTCACCAGCAAATTGGTATTAACTGATCAACACTTAAGTGCACATATAAGAATAACATTTATTGGATGTTGGGCAGGTGGAGGGGGGAGGGGGAAGGAGGAGACGGGCATATGCGCAAACAATGAATGCGATGTGTACCATCTGGGGGATGGACACGCTTGAAGCTCGGACTTGGGGGGCAGGGGGGGCAAGGGCCACATACATAACCTAAACATCTGTTCCCCCATAATATGCTGAAATTAAAAAAAAAGAAAGAAAAAAAAAAGAACTATTCTAGTGCTGGGCACAGTGGCTCACGCTTATAATCTTAGTGGTTTGGGAAGCCAAGGCAGGAGGATCAGTTGAGGTCAGGAGCTCAAGATCAGCCTGAGTAACATAGCGAGGTCCTGTCTCTACGAAAAATTTTAAAAATTAGTTAGACATTGTAGTGTATGCCTGTAGTCCTGAGGCCTACTCTGGAGGCTGAGCAAGGAGGATCATGCGAGCCCAGGAGTTTAAGGCTGCAATGAACTGTGATTGCATAGCCTGGGCGACAGTGAGACCCTGTGTCAAAAATAAATAAGTAAATAAATAAATAAGTAAACAAACAAAAATAAAACTATTCTAAATATTGGATATGCCACCAAGATTTAATTCCAGGTGCATTCCAGGTGCAAGCCTCATATATGAGTTTGTGCAGTCAGCCACTAGCTATTTTCCCTCTTCTGAGCCTAGCCTCAAGAGGGAAAAGCGTGGAGCATTGGGGTATAAAATCCAGGCACAGTGGGGGAGTGCTCCCTTCACAGACTCATGTCAGCACCATTTTCCTCAGTCTGCAACTTGTGTCTTGCTCTGTGGTTCTAGACTCTCTGGTGTGGACTTTGCAACACTTTCTTCTAAATTTTCACTCAATTTACACTTTGCATTTGCTTCACTACATTTCCATTAATTGGAAATTTATTCCTCCCAAATTAGAGAGTTGATTAAAAATGTCAATACCTTCAGGAAAGGGAACACTTTGATGTTGAGAGGAAATTTGGTAGTGATCTAATATGGTGGAAACAGCAGCACTCTTGGAGTCACTCACAATTCTATCCAAATCTCTTCCCTTTCACTGGACAACTGTGTAATCATGCCCACATCACTTTGCTTTTTTCTACCCAGTTTACTCACCTCTAAGGTGGGAATGTCTACGGCCATACCACCCTGAACACAGCTGATCTTGTCTGATCTCAGAATCTAAGGTGGCAATGATGTTCCTCTCTATTTGCCAGGTTGTTGCAAGGATTTGTTAAACACACACGTTATTTACCAGCTATAATGGACTAGGAATTGTGCTGGAAGTGGGGATAAAGAAATGAAAGACTTAGCCCCTGCCCTCAAGATATTGATGATATAGTACAGAAAATGGACATGCAAATAAATAATAGTGGCACAGAGTGGAAATGGCAAAAATGGGGGGTTGTACCAAGGGTTGTCTGGGAGTGTTCACCATGGACAGTCAGGGAAGGCTTCCAAGAGCAAAAGAGAAAATAGCACCTGGTAAACAGCATATGCAAGTATCACATTTATTTATCTTATTTATATAGAAGAACAAATGACTAATATCAGACCCTCTCCTGAGCATAAAGTAAGGACAGATAGAGCAGAGGGGCATCCTGAGTGTCTGAAGGGATGACTAGATGGTACAGAGATACTTTCTCTTCTCTCTTGTTTACATGACAGCCTGCATAAAATTGGAATATAATCTGTCCAGTTGAGGTTCTCCTTTTCCCTCCGATTGTATGCCCCAGAGATGGTGCAAGTATCTCAGAGCACTTCTCTACAAGACTTGTACTATGTCCTGGTGAATGCCCCAAGAGATGATGAGGAGGATGTGGTGAAACAAGGACAGGCTTAGGAAGGTACAGGCTTGGGTCCCAGTGTGGCCTTTGATGTTAACCAGCTGTAAGACATTGGGCAGGTCATTCCACCTCTCTGGACCTCAATCCTCATCTACAAAATACTGGCTTGCATTGGAGGGATAGTAATCAAAAATTTTTACAAGTATTAGTATGCCTGAGAAGAGCTCATTAAATTTCAGATTTCCAGGCCACATCTTCAGAGATTCTGATTAAGTTTTCTGGGGTGGTTCACAAGAATTTGCCTTTGAAGCAAGCAACTCGTCAGTTTGGATGCATGTGGTCTTTGGACACACTCAGAAACACTGGACAGCTAACCCAGGAGTCCATGGTCTGTGACTATGGTGGCAGTAATTACAGTTATATCCTGGCTCACACTGTCTTCTTCAATCCAACCAAAAAACCCAACCAAAGACAAAAAACAACATTCAAAGGCCATCCTGGCTCCTGAATGATCATTCAAGGCAGTATTGCTATAAGTAGGCAAACAAAATCCTAAAACGGCACACTCATGAAAGTCAGACTTAGGGATGCCCAGAGGGGAAAAGCAATGGATGTGTTGGCATTATCTTGTCAGTTCACACATCTCTGTTTTTATGGAATGCAGGCAATCCTGGAGACATTCCACAGTGAAGTGTGTCATTCTTGGAAGCTTTCATTGGAGATTTATGGCCTCAGGAGGCTTGGTTAGTTCAGATAAGCTTCAGAGGCTCCCAAATGCTTGTCCAAACCTTTTTAACTTCACACCTCACTACTCTTTAGAAAGACTGAAACTCCCATGGTTGTGTAGGCAAATGAAGAGGCAGGTTTTGACAGTGACTTATGTCTCAGGCTTTCAATGAGAGCTCTATCTTCATTATCAGAGTCACTCTACACTAGTTCAACCTGTACCAATTTCTTCTAACAAATTTCCAGGTGTAAGATCTGAGAACCTGATATTAGATCTGGGGACTGATGGGTGGTTGGACTCAGGAAACTTCCTTATGTGAATTGCAAATATTAACACAATCCCGAGTCAACGAACAGATATTCAATAATATAGGACAGTCCAGTTGGCTGGGGTATGATGCATATTACTTTTGACATATGATGAAGCACTGCTATGAGGAATTCTAAAATTATAAGTGTCTCTCCTTTATCTCTCTCTCTCTTTTTTTCTGTCTCTATCTATGTCTCCACCTGTCTGTATTTCTTAGATCTACTTTGGATGAGTTTGATCTATTCTATATATTTACTGCAGTCCCCAACCCCAGTACCAGTCCATGGCTTGTTAGGAAACGGGCCATGTATCGCCACCTGAGCTCCGCACCACCTTCCCCCCCTCCCCCCACAACACTGCACCCCCCTACTCTTGGTCCATGGAAAAATTATCTTTCATGACACAGGTCCCTGGTCCCAAAAAGGCTGGGGACTGCTGCTATACTATAGAAGGAAGCAGAAAAAGTGACTGTAGATTTTTTTTTCCTATTTGGTGCTTTTCTTTCATTCATTATCAAGCCTTTCTTGAGTACCTACACTGTGTCGGGAAATAAGCTAGGTGTAGTACACAGAGGACCAAAGAAAAAGATACATCAGTGCAGTACAAAGAGCTACAAAGAAAAATACGGGAAAGATACACAGATTAATCTCTACCTACACAAAGCTTACAGTCCAGTGGTAAAAGCAGACATAATCACATGTGGCAAAAATGTAAAATTAAAGTGGGTACATAACGGGTGCTGGTTGGATCAATGAATGAGTGAACAAAGCCAAATGTGAAGGGATCTTTATGCAAGGACCTTGGAGTATTTTTCACAAATGCTAACTAATAAATCTTTCCCAACATTTTGGAGAATCAGTAGGAACTGGTACAGAAATCCCTATTTCATTTAGCATTTCAGTTAGGTATATAACTTGTAACTTTATAAACTTCCAACTCAGAGTTACAAGACAGAAAGGTTGTGCTAGTTCTAGGGTCTGAGAGTCTGAGACACAGTATCTACAATACGTGCTATGAAAAAAACAGAAGTCTGACCTCATCTCATGTTGGAGAGACACCATGAGAAGAGAGGCATTTTGGAGAAAACAAACTCAGCAGTCTGAATAAAGACTTGCCTTTCACTGATTTACAAAAACAATTGTTCTGCCTAGTCTTCAGTGGAAAGAGCATTGGTCTCAGAATGGCCATTACCTTTTTTAGACAGGACTTTCCATTTTCCAGGGGACTTAAGACTATCTCATTTGCAGAAAGAAAGGATTGGACTCAATAGTCCTCAACTTCTTGTTCAACTCATAAAACGATTTTTAAAAATCACATGATTTCCCTTTTTATCACTAGTGTCATTCCTACCCATCAGTGGGATCATACTTGATCAACTCTGGGGAGAATCACTGAATCACATTCTTATTGATAGAACCACACACTTCTGGATTCCCATTCTGCTATGTTATTGAATCCATTCTAAACAGTAATGGCTCACCAGGGACAAATCTAGTAGAGGCAATTTTAGAAGGCAAACTCTAAAATCATCCTATTTCATTTCTGTTTAATATGGATCTACCTCCAACAGGTGTTGACCTTTTTCCTGGAAACATCAAACTAAACTTTTGCAAAATCCTTATTTGTTATGGGGGAAAGATTTCCTGACCCTATTGAAAAAGAGTGCCCTGAGTAAATGCCCTTTGACCGACTAAATGGGGGGTGATGTGTGCAATATAGGGTCTGAATCTTGGAGGTCAAAGGTCACCAATCCCCAATTTCCTTATAAAGTTCCCTGTGGAAGTGATGCCTAATAAGTACATGCCTTTTGTTCTATCACCTTATTTGTTGTTAATACAGTCAGCATTTGAATTATTTCTGTGTGCCAGGAAATCATTGGCTAAGTCCTCTAAATACATCCCATTTAGTCCTCACAGCAACCCCGTGAGGCAAGTGTTGGTAGTTTGTAACCACATTTTGAAGGACAACAAAGCCCAGGGATGTTATGTACCTTTCCTGAGGTCACTGAGCTAGAAAATGATAAGGTTTGGATTTAAACCTTTGTCTCTTGGGAAACAGTCTGTGCTTTTCCCAAACTGGCTTGTGCTTTTCCATGTACCACATTGCCTATTTATTTTCCATTGAATGAATATTTATTGAGTATCTGCTGTGTTTTACATAACTTTCTGGGTATTAGAATAGTTACATGACAGTTGAGACAGGATGCTGTTTCACTAGCTTTATAAAGTCAGTGTTTACCAAGTCCTAGAGCATTCTATAGAATTTTTGGTTGGCTTAACTCTCTGCAGGCAATTCAGAAATGTAAAGTATTTTAAACAGAGGAATAACATAATCAGATTAGCATTTTGGAAATATAACTCCAGCTGTCAAGTGGAGAATGAATAAGGGGGAGGAGAATAGAAGTACAGTGACAGCTTGAAGTAAATCTATGACACTGGAAAGATTATGAAGGTATTAAGAACATAGTTCTCAATCTCTAAGTAGATGTTGGGGTTGAGGGAGAAGAAAAGGAGGAAGAAGAAATTGAGGATTACACCTGAAACTTCTTGGGTAATTGAGTGTACCATTCACCTAAACAGAGATGACAGGAAGGACAGGTATGACGCTCAGGGGATTGTTTAGGATTTGGCCATGATGAGCTCCACATTCTTTGATCTCTAATAAACACCATGATTCTCTGAACCTGTGACAGGTAATTATTGTTTCTTCTGGCAAAATGCCTGTGTCTCTGTTTCTAAATGAGGCAGGCTGCTCATGGTTTATTGATTGCTATAATTTGATGCCTGGAGACAATTTCCCATTGGGTCTCTGAGGAAGAAAAGGCTCTTGAAGACTGGATAAGAACAGATGACTCCATCTGTGTGGCTTAATCAGTCTGGAAACCACAAAATGACAATGTGGGTGGGATTCACTGATAGCCGCCAGGAAGTCTTGGCACAACCAGACAACTTGATTGCTATGTGTTTCTAACATCAACTCATTTACTTGCCTCTCTTGCTTAATTATTGCCTAATGCCACCATCATAGGTGTTCAGGACTTGATAGTTGTTTCTTGCTCTATTGCCTGGGCTAGAATGCAGTGGCATTATCATAGCTCACTGTAACATCAAAGTCCTAGGCTCAAGCCATCCTCTTGCCTCAGCCTCCAGAGTAGCTCAGACTACAGGTGTGTACCACCATGCCCAGATAATTTTTTATTTTTTGTAGACATGGGATCTCACTATATTGCCCAGGCTGGTCTTGAACTCCCGGCTTCATGTGATCTTCCTGCCTCGGTCTCCCAAAGTGCTAGGATTATAGGTGTGAGCCATTGCACCCAGCCTAGGACTTGAAAGTTTTAAAACAAAAAGAAAAAAAAAACAAAAAAAACAACAAAAAAAAACAAAACAGATCGCCAAAGCAAGGAGAAATTAGCCACTCCTAACCAATCACACAAAATAATCCACACAAAAAAGTTTTGCTGTTGCCATGTTCAAGCAAATTCTGGGTGTTTAAATCGGACTGACCACCCATCCATCAGACAATATAAAAGGAACCCAGGCATTCCAGTTAGATGCAAAAAATTTGTTTTGGACCCTCTTGCTTTATCACTACCATGCTCTTGGTCCCTGCTCTGCTCTAGTGCCCTTAATGTTTCTTTGGCTTGCTTGGGTTGAATGTCTATCCTTGAACACAATAATATCATCAGACCTTTGATGCTCAGGAGTTTTTAGGGCCTACCTAATCCTTGAAATTCTCCCACTCATGGCTGGCTCTTTTGGGCAACCATCACATATGATCCAGGTCTGGATCCTGGTCCTCCCCACTCATGAACTGGCTGCAGACTAAAGTCTCATGTAGACCTACTCTACCCATTCTCTAGACACCAAGTTTAGGATAATAGGATATTTCTCTATTTTTGAAAGAAAATTCATTTAGTTATTTGAGATGGGGTCTCTCTGTTTCTAAAAGCTTATTTTCTACATCACTTAGCCTTTCTACATACTTTTAGCCATTCCTGGCTGATTTATTCCTCATGGATATATCATGTTTACTTACCTGGTATGAAAAGAAAAAACAATTTGAAATTTCCTGGATGAAACAAGAAAACTAAAAATTTGTGCTAGGTTGTTAACTAAAAATCCTACCATTGGAACTAGTTGTCAAAGAGAATCAATTCTCTTCTTTTAAACAATAATTATTATAGACAGACTCTTGGATAGAACACTTTCCTGGGAGATAAAAAGACTTGGTTCTATGAGTCAGCCAGGAATGACACCCTATTCTTTCCACCAAGACAGAGTCAGACACATATTTGCAAGATGGACAAGCAGAGAACTGAGATTTTGACAGTGGTAAGCAAGGCCACTGACCTATCTTGTCAGGCTTATTACCCAAGTAATTGAACTTTTCTTCTCATTCCATTTCCATCATTGGACAGACCAAGAGCTTTATTTGTCTTTGGGAGATGAAACAGATCTTCTTTACCTGGAAGCGTAAACCCATACATTCACTGATGGGAAAGGCCCTCCTTTTAACAGTCTCATCAATAACTACTTTGAGAGGCCAGCAAAGTACTGGAACCTAATTAGAAATTTCTTCTGACTGTCATAACATTCAAAGTACTTTCAAAGGTTTTTTGTTTTTTGGTTTTTTTTTGATAAATGGGCCCAAATTTCTATCTAAATTCCATTCTCCACATCAAGGGTATCATTTGAAAAAGCAGAAGTAAAAATTTATTAATCCATGAAGTAGCAAAGCATTTTAAAAGTTCATTTCACAGAGCACCAGTTCTACGGGAGATTAATAGATATTAATGAAAAATTTAAAAGGATTACATCCTCAAATGAGTTTGGGTTAACCTGAGATAATAGAATTTAAACTATTGTTGCTATTGCAGGAACTCTTAGAGCCTTTAAAATGCCAATGTGCAGTGCACATCACTAGGGTGAGGTAAACCAGCCATCAAGGACACAAAATTTAAAGAGGCACTTATTCTCAGGGAATTGCAAGAGCAGGGTTGGCACCTGGATGAAGCTGAGAAGGACTGATTCCTTAAATTTTGCACCCTATATGCCTATTATGCTGTGAATAATTTTCAAGACTAGGGCATAATTCCCAATCTTCTCCAACTCATTTGGCCAAGGAATGAACTTGTATGTGTTAGTTCCCTTGCATTTAGGTAAAACTTGTCATGAAAGTAGTGTCTTGCAAAAAGAAATTTGAGAAATAATTTCTTTCTACTCAATTAATACTAATTTTTGGAGTGTCTACTATATACCAAACCGGTGCCTATATACCAGTGCTGTGGGGATATGAAAATGAAAATAGTCCCTTTCTTTAAAATTTTGGAATATATGGGGAAAATCAGTCCAAATAAACCAATCGTACAATTCAGGAAGTGCCATGCTAGAGGTGCATTTCATGTGGAGTACTGTGGGATTGAAGCACATGATATTTGACTCAGCCAGGAATTTGAGGAAAGCCAGTGAAGGATTTGCAGTGGAGCTGAGTAGGGAAGCTGAGTTTTGGAGGACAAATGCAATCAAGCCTGAGGTATGAGAGACTGCTAAGTCTTCCAGGTAGAAAGAACAGCAAGTGTGTGCTATGTGTACCGAGATATGAGAACCCACATGTGTCTGGGGCACTGCACAGTGTTGGTCATGCCTGCTGAGATGGAGCCATGGGGAGGAAGACAATTTCATTGAAATCAACTGGCTCTAAAGAAAGGATACTTTACGAGGTTGATAATAGTGGAGAATTGAGAGCAAGGGCATGAGTAATGTAGACTGTATGAATACATGTATATAACCATAGACCAATGTGTGGCTGGAAGGGCATAGTACACACACAAAAAGAACAAATAGAACTAGGAAGAATAAAATCCTTACCTTAAAATTCTTAAAGGCCTCTGCCTATCTCTCTAGCCTCACTTCCTCCTCTTCTTTCCTTCTCACTCTCAG
>NW_012136080.1:8512847-8517007 GCF_000956105.1 Propithecus coquereli
TTCATGAATACTTTTTGAAGACAAACCAGGGGCCATCTACTGTGCTCATCAGTGGAGATGAAATGAAGAATGAGACAATCATGGCTTCCGCCATCACAGAGACTACACTCTAGCAGGAGAGACAGACGATTAACTAAGCAATTACAATGCAGCATGATAAATGCTATTTTAAAGAGTGTTCAGGGTGCCACAGGAACACTTTGTAGGGCCAGAGTAGTCGACATTATCAGTATGTCCCCCGCAATGTCACATTGGATCCATTTACCATTTGGAGGCACAGCAGAGCTCCTATTATCTTTTGTCTCTCAGCACTCAGCATCTATGCCTCTTTGTTTGAGGCCTGGTAGCCCTGAGGCTACCAGACTGTTCTCCTTGAGTGTGTAGTACTAGAAGTGCTTGGGGCAGCCCTTAACCAGTGGCTGACACACATCACAGTCTAAATGTGGTCCTTGACTGAGACAACTCAGATGTGACTATACTGTTTTCAGATATCCCTGGCAGGATTGAGCCAAAATTTCCCTTCTTGACATTTTGCTGGATATCCAGCCCTTCCTTTGCCTCCTTCTCTCTGGTCCTAATTTTCCACTCTCCTATCCGTTATTCCTGGGAACACTTTCACATGAATCCTTGTCTCAGGGTGGCTTCTGGAGGGCCCAACCTAAGATAGGCATCTTTCCCAGTCTAGAAAGTAAGGGAAGACTTCCTGGAAGATACTCCATGTAAAATGATGACTGACAGAGGAGCAGAGTCATCCAAGTATTTGGGGAGTGTGTGGAAAACAAGAATGTTCCAGGCAGGTGGACAGCACATTCAAAGGCTCCTCCTAGAGGAGTTGCCACAGTTGGGTGCAAGTTTCCTCTCCTGAATCCATCTTATTTTTCCATTTTGGCAAATTTTGTGGTGCGGTCACATTTCCTTTAAGTTCTATGTCTGTGCTACAAAATTCCTGTTTCCTCATAATCAGCATTTATAAGGAAATATTTTTAAAAACACACAACAAAATCGATTTATTTCTCCTTTACTGATAGATTCATTGGCTATAACAATGTGAATACTGCATTGGCAAAAAGGGGAAGGGGATAGCCCATGACACTTAGTGATATAAACTATCCTTGGTAAAGAAGGTCCATGTTCATCAATACTGATGTGGCTGTGTCATCAATTTAATAGCTGAACACTGAAGACCATTAACTTTAGCATTGTTTGCCATATTGCTATTTATAATAATGCCCAAAAGTAACATGCAATTAACTCTGTGACTGACTGACAGTTAAATTGCAGAGTAATCAATCATATTGTATAAACACTTGTCATTGGGCTAAATGTGGGATGTGAAGGGTGACTTGTGACTTGTTTCAGCACTTACTTGTCTAGATTATTGTTCTGGGCTATTGTGAGGCCCAACACTCATAGGGACTTTATTTTCAGATCTAGATTTAAAGCTGGTTGCTGCACCTTGACATTCAGCCTAATCTTGCTGTCTAGTGTGATCTTTAACCTATGCCCTTTGTGAGGGTAACTAACAGGGAGGGAGTCTCAGTTCTTCTTTATCTGGAATGGCTTTTTAGGTTTTCCTCATTTGTGATTTCTTTTCCTTTGCCCACTAGTCCCTGCTTTCACTTAGCTTTCCTTTTGCCACTTGCCTTTAAAACTATCAATTTACACTCTTATGCAATAGTTTGCCCTCCCTAAGGTCATTTTGCAACTCTTTCTCCTCTCTGAGGTGACCAGGAATGAGAAATGCCAATTAATTTCACCATGAGCAAGGGTATATGAGCCCAAGTCAAAGGTAGATGAGCCCAAGGCAGACTTTCCCTCTCAAGTACGGACTGCTTTGTAAAGGTTACAATGACCCAGGAGGGTTAGGTGCTTTGCCTGTGATCACTAGTTGTAACTTCAGAAACTGCAAGTTCTGTGTGGCCAAAAGGAAGACTTATCCACTTATGTATTGATGGGCGCTTGGGTTGTTTCCACATCTTTGCAATTGTGAATTGTGTTGCTATAAACATTCTAGTGCACCATCAAATTGGTATTAATTGATCAAGACTTATGTGCACATATAGTAGTAACATTCATTGGGTGTTAGGCAGGTGGAGGGGGAGGGAATGGGTATATTCACACCTAATGGGTGCCATGTGCACCATAAGGGGGATGGACATGCTTGAAGCTCTGACTCAGGTGGGGCAAAGACAATACAAGTAAGCTAAACATTTTTACCCCCATAATATGCTGAAATAAAAAATTAAAAAAAAGAAGACTGAGACAACTGTTGTGATTCATTCCAGAGAGAAAAATGGCTAATGGAAAGATATGGCATCCCTGTTAGTGTGAGTTTCTTTTATGTGAATATTGAAGCTACTGTGCAATATTCTAACATGGTTGCCTATGAAAATTGGGCCCTTGTGGTTAGGTGGGATCTTCCCTGAAGTGGAGAGGCCATATTTCAAGTATCCCTCATGGAAGAGGAGTCAGGTCCTTAGAGTGGTGAAAGAGAATTCTGTACCTTTCTTTTTAGCATCTCTCTCTTAGGTCTAGACTAAGATGGCAAATACCTGGAACAGGCATTATAATTCATCCCCCCACTACTCCCTGCTCATCCTCTTATCTTCATCCATGGCAGACATCACCAATCCATCATATACTCTCCTCATTGAGCTGGGATAAAACCTCAGACTTCTCTTAAATCCAGCATTCCAGTCAGTCATTGTCTATTCAACAGAGTTGGAATATAAGATTACAACCTATTTCCTATTGCTGGTCTCAAGTCTGATGAGTCAAGATGCATGTATGTTAGAACACACTGATAGCAGGATGGGTGCTAGGAGGGAAAGAACCACCTGAATGTCATCACCTTATCCACTGGGGCAGAACTGCAAACCCTGGAGAGTGAGTCACATCTCGTAAACCGGGTCATTTTAGCTTCATACTACTCCTGAGTTCATTTTTCTCCTTGTTCTCCCCTGTCCTTTCATTACTTTTGGTTTGAATGGTTTCGTCTTGTCACAGCTGGGACACAGAGTGCCCAGAGCTGTCTGTGACTGGGTCAGAGTTAAATGGGAAGCTAGATTACCTTGAAAACAGAGTACATCTGAGCCTACTAATTAGTGAATGCTCTCAGGAAGTCTAGGTCCTACAGTTCAGCTCCTTTTTCTTATTCTGAAATTTTTCATCCTATTGACAACCTTAGTAAGCCTGAGTGCTATTTTATTAAAGAAGGTAGCTTTCCTTTTTGCCATCTTGCTAAGACTATCAAAAGCTCATAATGGGGTAGCAAGAAACTACTTCATTTACAGAAATTACCATCCCATCTCTCTTCCTCCCATCTCTTTCTCCCAAAGCAATATATTTTCCATGTCAAGTCCTTTAAGTTTTATGTTACCAAAGCCACATGATCAGGTAGCAAATACCAAAGTATTCTGATGACTCAAGACTCCAATATCCCATGGATATAATGATGATGATGTCCTCAGCATGAATTTCTAAGAGAGTCACACGAATCTTGCCTTCTTTTCCTTCTGTCTTTACATAAAAGCTTAGCTTTTAAGATGCTCTCTGGAGCTTTGATCTAAGAGAAGAGAAGCAAATTGGTAAATATGAACCTTGCAAAATGTTGTTCATATTTGCAAACAGTCACCTTGGCAGGCAGGTATGTGCTTTGTAAACCTAAGTATTGCTTTCACATATGAGTAAAAAGGGAATTTGTAAGCAACCTTTAGGCAGCTGCTCTTGGAGAATATAGCTTGGCATGTAATCTAGTTCAGCTGAAAGATTTGGACACATAATCAGTCCTAAACAGACCATCACTCTCCTCTGTGTTTTTCTGGTTATGTGCAAATCGTTTATTTAGCAGGTTCTCTCTAATTCCACTAATTAAGGGTATCCAACTTGTCCTTTTGGACCAGAGTCAGGATTCTACAAAATTTTTTTTCACAGCCCAAACATCATCCCAATCAAAAGCAAGGGGGTACTGAGGCACAATATTCAAGATTTATTTGTAAAGTTAAGGGTTCTGTGGATTGGCATCTAACCTGGCAGCTGGCCTGGCACTTGTTGCGATTCCTCATTAGCACACCATGGAGAAACATGGATTCATTTTCTTTTTTTTGCATTTATTTATTTTTTTATTTCAGCATATTATAGGGGTACAGATATTTAGGTTA
>NW_012136080.1:8533398-8535218 GCF_000956105.1 Propithecus coquereli
TGCTTTCCATTTGAGTCTTCATACTTCCAGAGTTTTTTCGCTGGTTCCTTCCCATCTGGATCAGTTGTTCCTTCTTGCCTTTAGATTTTCGTTTGGATAATGATACGCCCTGTTTAGTCTCTGAGCCAGTAGGTGGTGTTTGTGGGTGAGATTGACCACACCCTTTATGATGAATCAGTAGATGCAGTAAAAAGGTGTGCAGAATGACCTCCCTGTCAGTAGGTGGCACTTGCAGGGAGGAGCGAGCTGCGGTGCTGTTTTTGGGTCCTGTAGCTAGCTCTTATTCCTCTAGAGAGGCCCTCTTGTGCCTTGGGTGGTGGGTGGGGCCCTGGGATTTCCAGATGTGTCCTTATTCTCCACCACAGTGGGGGGAGTGAGTCTGGGTATGGCTGGGTTGGGTAAGCCTGCCCTCAGGCTCCACAACTGCTGTTAGCAGGGTCAAAGGTCTACTTTTTGTTTCTGTGCGGAGCTGCCGGGAGAGGCTGAAATGGCTCCACTCAGCTGAAAGTCTGGGCTTGGGGGGTGTGGTTGTCCAAGACCCACACTCTGAAGCAGGTCTCGCTCCCCTCCACTTTCCTCCTCTCCGTGTCCTCTCCCAGGCCTTTGCCAGCAAGCGGGAACTCAGGCCGATGGATCTCCCCTGGCTGTGACGTGGCCCGGGAGGTTCCCTACCCAGGATCGCAGCCTTAGCTAGGTGCACAGCCCTCTTTTGGAAAAAGGGTTGCCACTCCGGCAGGCTGATCTGCCCCTGAAGGCACACACTCCTCAGTAGGCTCTTTCACAGATCTCTCTTCTGTGCCCCGGGGCAGTGCGATCCTGACCTGGGTGTACGGGGTCTGGTCTGCAGGCCTGTCTCCTGGACCCTGGAGATCAATCCCTGACCCTGCCAGGGGAGGAATTCTGGTCTCGAATCACCTACAGGGTGCCCAAACTGGATTGATTTCACTCCACCTCGGGATTTGCCCCACTCTCCTGAAGTCTCCAGGCAAGTAGCACCTGGGAGGACTGGCGGCTAGGGAACTCGCAGTCTGAGTACCCCTCAGTCTGCTGTAGGGCCCCAAAAGGAAAAGTCCCGTTCCTCGGAGATGCCTCCGTGTGATGGCTAAATTGTCTCTTTGGGCACCCATGGGTAGGGAGGGGGAAGGAGAGAATGGAGCACTATGGCGTCTGCCGATAGGTTTGGGTCTGTGCCCGGGGAGGTGCCCCGAGGGGGATGGGAGCCCGGTGCTGAGTCCGCAAGAGGCCACTGCTCACAGGTGGCAGCCATCTCTGGGCTGGTGTCAGCAGGTCTCTCCAACCGCTCAGGAGCCCACCAGCAGTCTGAGATGCAAGGGAGGGGGAAGTTAACCACTCCACCTTCCCTTGTCGCTGGTCTCCAAGCCTCTCAGGACCTCTCTCCTTCCAGTTCTCCTCCACAACGTCTTCCCGTGGAGTCTCCTGTAGTTTCAGGCACCCTTCCTTCTGACCCTCACCCGATCTATGTTTCTCTGCTACCTTATTTTTTTCTCTTTCTTCTAAAATTCGTCTTTTTTGCAGAGACACTCTGACTGGCGGCTTTTCTCATCCACCATCTTGGCTTCTCCCCATGGATTCATTTGTATTCAAATGAATCATTTTTGGAATTTTATTGACTTCATAGCTCAGGTCAGTGGGTAAGGAGTTGATCAAAGGGCGGAGGAATAAAAGACAGAGAAACTAATTGTGAAGGTATGAAATCCATTCTGCACATGCCTATACTATTGTTTCATCATCTCCTTCATTCAACCCAACAACATGCCCCCAACATGTGCTCAGTAGTCTGTCTGGAAACATACTACATA
>NW_012136080.1:8535268-8633861 GCF_000956105.1 Propithecus coquereli
GGTGTGCAGAATGACCTCCCTGTCAGTAGGTGGCACTTGCAGGGAGGAGCGAGCTGCGGTGCTGTTTTTGGGTCCTGTAGCTAGCTCTTATTCCTCTAGAGAGGCCCTCTTGTGCCTTGGGTGGTGGGTGGGGCCCTGGGATTTCCAGATGTGTCCTTATTCTCCACCACAGTGGGGGGAGTAAATCTGGGTATGGCTGGGTTGGGTAAGCCTGCCCACAGGCTCCACAACTGCTGTTAGCAGGGTCAAAGGTCTACTCTTTGTTTCTGTGCGAAGCTGCCGGGAGACGCTGAAATGGCTCCACTCAGCTGAAAGTCTGGGCTTGGGGGGTGTGATTGTCCAAGACCCACACTCTGGAGCAGGTCTCGCTCCCCTCCACTCTCCTCCTCTCCATGTCCTCTCCCAGGCCTCTGCCAGCAAGCAGGAACTCAGGCCGATGGATCTCCCCTGGCTGTGACGTGGCCCAAGAGGTTCCCTACCCAGGATCGCAGCCTGAGCTAGGTGCACAGCCCTCTTTTGGAAAAAGGGTTGCCACTCCAGCAGGCTGATCTGCCCCTGAAGGCACACACTCCTCAGTAGGCTCTTTCACAGATCTCTCTTCTGTGCCCCGGGGCAGTGCGATCCTGACCTGGGTGTATGGGTTCTGGTCTGCAGGCCTGTCTCCTGGACCCTGGAGATCAATCCCTGACCCTGCCAGGGGAGGAATTCTGGTCTCAAATCACGTACAGGGTGCCCAAGCTGGATTGATTTCACTCCACCTCGGGATTTGCCCCACTCTCCTGAAGTCCCCAGGCAAGTAGCACCTGGGAGGACTGGCAGCTAGGGAACTCGCAGTCTGAGTACCCCTCAGTCTGCTGTAGGGCCCCAAAAGGAAAGATCCCGTTCCTCGGAGATGCCTGCGTGTGATGGCTAAATTGTCTCTTTGGGCACCCATGGGTAGGGAGGGGGAAGGAGAGAATGGAACACTATGGCGTCTGCCGATAGGCTTGGGTCTGTGCCCGGGGAGGTGCCCCGAGGGGGATGGGAGCCCGGTGCTGAGTCCGCAAGAGGCCACTGCTCACTGGTGGCAGCTGTCTCTGGGCTGGTGTCGGCAGGTCTCTGCAACCGCTCAGGAGCCCACCAGCAGTCCGAGATGCAAGGGAGGGGGAAGTTAACCACTCCACCTTCCCTTGTCGCTGGTCTCCAAGCCTCTCGGGACCTCTCTCCTTCCAGTTCTCCTCCACAACGTCTTCCCATGGAGTCTCCTGTAGTTTCAGGCACCCTTCCTTCCGACCCTCACCCGATCTATGTTTTTCTGCTAGCTTATTTTTTTCTCTTTCTTCTAAAATTTGTCTTTTTTGCAGAGACACTCTGACTGGCGGCTTTTCTCATCCGCCATCTTGGCTCCTCCCCATGGATTCATTTTTATTCAAATGAATCATTTTTGGAATTTTATTGACTTCATAGCTCAGGTCAGTGGGTAAGAAGTTGATCAAAGGGCGGAGGAATAAAAGACAGAGAAACTAATTGTGAAGGTATGAAATCCATTCTGTACATGCCTATACTATTGTTTCATCATCTCCTTCATTCAACCCAACAACATGCCCCCAACATGTGCTCAGTAGTCTGTCTGGAAACATACTACATACAAATGAGTCTCAAAACATAGTCACTGCCCTCAAGAAACTTGCCATCTAGTAGGAAATATAAACATATACTGGAAGTAACCTAAAACTAAAGTGATGTTGTGTGATAACTTATTAAGAACTACAGAGAAAGGTTTGAGTAAAAGCAAAGGAGAGGAGTGATTCATTGTGTTCCTCATTGGATATGAGAACAGGGACTGAATCTTATTTGTCTCTATAACTAGTGCCAGGAAAAAGTAGGTGTTTTATAAATGCTTAATGAACGTAATTGAAAGGGAATATAGACAGTTTCCTGGAGGAAGTTATTTCTGAAGCAGATCTGAAAGGAAATGTGGAGTTTGGGTTGACAGAGAGGAAGTAGGAGGAAATTCTATATAGGAAACTGAACAGAGCTTAGCAATGGGGTGTGGGGGTGGGCAGCCTGCTGGAGCAGAAGGGAAGGACAGAGAATGGTGAAAGAGAACCAATGTACATCAATGGCATTCATCCTTAGCTTGGCTTTCCTCCCACATTTGACCCCCACTCACAAGTGACTAGAGATATAATACAGCCTCTTGTTCCTAACCAAGTTATGGGGATACTGCATTGTCCTTATGGGAAACGGAATCTCCCTGGGATCTTGTGAAGCTCACACAAGTATCTTTAGATCATTGCTCTCAAACTCTACTCTGCACACAAATCACCTAGAGGGCTTGTTAAAACACAGATTTCTGGGCCCCAGCCTCAAAGTTTACAATTCAGCAAGTTTGGAGTAAGGTCTGAGGAGCTTCATTTTCAATAAGTTCTCAGGTGATGTTAATATGTTAGCCCTGGGACCATAGTTTGAGAATCGCTATTTAGATAAATATGCAGTTCCCTTCCCTTCATATTTGCACTATTTCCCAAGACATGGAGAGAATCAAATATCATAAGAATCAAATGGCTGTGATGAGCAAAGCCTTCAGAAATGTTTGCTGAAGGCAGTTGATTCAAAGATGCTGCTGTCAGGTGATTTCTGGAATAAAACTGCATTAATTTCTAATTTCTAAATGATTATACTTTGAATGCTCTATCGTTAGTTGGGTGTTTGGAATTCAAAATACCATTTTCCTCAGAGGAACAAAAATGTTGTAAATAGAGCTAGGTCTCTAGTTCACACAAAAGCCCAGGTTACCTGGAATATATCTAAAGCATTTAGTTCTGCAATAGATAATCACAAAAAATAACACCATAGCAATACCACTAGTTAAATCAAATATGGCCTTGAACATGTGTCCTTCACTCTGTCCAACAGATGATCCTTAGAAGTTATGCAACCACTAAATTTTGGTAAATTAAATTATATTTTAACACATTTAGGAACCTCACTAGTTGAAGGATCATTTAAGAATAATAGAGTAGCATAGGGTGAATTGTAAAATAATGAAATGTTACATAAAAGTCTTCTTAAAACCTTTGTTTATGTGCTTAAGTTGGAATTTACATGTCACAGTTTTTTTTTTTATAGGAAAGGAAATTTGATTTATATAGGCATCTCAGTCTCTATTATATAGCACTATTATTATATAGCATTACCTAAGACCCCTTACTGGACAGGCTAGTCACCTGCTACTCCCACAGTCCTCTTCTGAGGGTTTTCTTCCTGTAACTTGCCATAATGGTGTCTCATGCCCACGTTCCCCTGGCCACAGATGAAAGACAAGAAGTGGGCACCTGTCCAAGGACAGTCAATGTGTAGGTTGGCTAGAGCCTATGAGGTGTCATGCTCATCATGGACAATAGAGACTAACTGAACTAATCGAACTTGAGACAGAGAAAAAGAATGAAGCACTTGATCGTGGGAGTAGGAGCTGAAGGACACAGTGAGACGGCTGAGTTACTTTACTGGTGGAGCATGAGAGCAAATGTTTGGGAACCTCTGCTGCTTAGGTTGGCCAGATGACCCAGGTGTTAGGGCTGCTTGGAATTCTGGATGATTTTCTCAAACTATTTAACGATCTGTGTGAGATCTGGCTGTTCAGCTCTTCCTGGAATCCTGAGAGTGTGGCCAAATTCCCTAACTTTCCCTTTTTTCAGGTGAATTCTTACATAACCCTCCCAAACTAGAGATAACCCAAATTCCTTTTAATAAATATAGCCTAAAAATAAATAAATAAATAAATATAGCTTAACCAATATAAATGGCCTAGCGGCACATTTGCACATAGCTGATGTTGCTCAGTATCTTTACTCTCCAATCTTCATTTCAGGATGCTGGGCTCAGGTTCTTTACCTGCAGAATTGGAATACTATTTCTCTCCTCCCCCTCTTGTTCCCATTTGACAGATGGATCAATAAGGTAAAATCTGCACAGCTTTGAATTCATCAGAACTGAAGCCATATAAAAATGCAGGGAATTAAGGAACAGACAGAACATAAAAGAGAAAAAAAAAGAGTGAGAGTCAGGGAGATCAGCCCTCACCACAAAGGAATGCTCAAAGCCTTTGGTGAGCTGCATCTATAAATAATTAGCTTTGCCAATCTCTGTAAGGCTTTGGCCAAATGGTCCAGGCCCACCCGGGACAATGGGGGCTGGGGACATGCTGCCAACAAGCTCACTATAACACAAGCCAGAGGACAATGTGCTTCTGACACTCATTTGTGCCATGTAGATTTATAGGACCTGAGCACTGTTCCAGTGAATGTCCTCAGGAAGCTGGTATTCTTTGATTCATTAAGTGGGAAAGTACTCACCATGCCTGGTCTCCATTTCATCATAGAAATCATAGTATCTTAGGTTCAGTAGTAATTTGGGGATCATTCCACTCTGGCCCTCTAAGGTAAGGAAACTGAGGTTGTGGGAGGGGAGATCACTTAACCAACACCACACAATTTATTTGTGATAGTATTGCTTTTAAAGCCTTGCTCTACTTGCTCTTAGCTCAGAAGTGGTAAAAATTTCATCTTACTGACCTATCGAATCACTTATTTTGTGGTTTTTTTTTTTTTTTTTTTTTTTGCTTTTGCCAAGAACAGTGAGTTGAGATGTGGGGTTGTTTATAACAGCTCCAGTGCTCTCACATATCTTATCTCATTTGATTCTCTCAACAACACTTTCTCAACAACCCAGGAAGAGAGGCAGAGAGGTATTTTCATTTTACAGATGAGGAAAATAAAGCTCAGAGAGGTGAGGCCACTTTTTTAGAAACCTAGATACTCTGAACTTCTAATCCAGATGACTTTCCAATGAATAATTCATTTGAAAACAATGTGTAAACTAAATTTTGCAATGGACAATGCTAGTCTTTATCATAACCCTCACCTTCACCCCAAGCCATGTTCCTTGGATGATAGCAAAGTTCTATCCTTAAGGACAATATCTTCTTTGTACCTTCAGTTCTCTGCACAACATTTTGCAATTAAAGAAATTTGCCTCAAATTAAGTCAGAATTTCCACTGGGTTATAAATGGGGCCCCTTCACATGGTGGTAACTTTCTTTGATTTCCAACAAACCACTTTCTCCATGGAGTCAAAGGCTTTCATTCTGAATCTTTGCTTGATCGCAGTGGCCATTTTCTTCAGAGGCTTCTCTTTGACACCAACATGAACCCACTGCCACTCAAGCCCTTTACTCATTCATACATGGTCCATTTCCTGGGCAACTACTGTGTGCCAGATACTGTGTTAAATGCTAACCATGCAAAGGTAACAAGGCATGGTATCTGTTATCCAGGAGTTTAGAATTTAATGTGTGTGAGGAGGTGAGGTCAGGGTATGGGAGACGTCATTTTGGAACTGTGTACACGATACATACTGGAGATACAGGGAATTTCTCAAGGGATCCGTAACAGGAGTCTCTGGCTAACTAGCCAGGGTATAGGGGAGTGAATACGGGGATGCTTTGGGAGGGCAAAGGCAGCTTTAATAGTATAGAGACAGATGGCACTAAAGACATGCTTAATTCATTTTTAAACTTATTTTTAATTGACAAATAATAATTGTGTATATTTATGGGGTACAATGTGATATTTTACGTATGTATACATTGTAGAAAGAGTCACTCAAACTAATTAACATATTCATCACCTCGCCTACTTATGTTTTTTTGTGGTAAGAACATTAAAAATATATTCTTTTAGCGATTTTGAAATACACAATACATTATTATTAACTGTGGACAAAACTCATTTCCTTGTTTACAATCCTATATGCTTCTGGGAACTATATTAGTCCTTTGGTTTTCCACCTGTATGTTCTACAGTATCTGAGCTTTGTTATAGCATTTCTAGGACATTCTTGGAAAGGAAGTACAGTTAAAGTAGAATGTATTTTCTCTGCATTTGCTCTGAGCTTCCAGAAACTTGTTCTATTGCCACTAGAAATTATGCATCCAAGCCTGGAATATTTGTTAGAGAACATATTTCCCAGTGCCTGGAATATCCATCAAAACCATGTGTGTTCATGGAGTATCCATTGTTGGGGTGGGGGAAGCAGAAGAAGTCCCTGTTCCCAAGGAGGGAGGCAGCTTTGGCCTGTGGCCAAAGTGATTGAGTGATAGAGTGATAGAGATTGAGTGATAGAGAGTTGTTCATATCTAAGGGCTTGTGTGAACCCAGGATTTAAGCACTATCTGTATTCAGGGGGATGTTAGTCTGAGGTGCTGCAGAAGGTTTCATGGGGAGCAATATGATGTGAGCTCTGAAGAACAAACGGTGTGGCAGGTGAAGGGGCACAACACATTGTGGATAAGGTTGTGAAGTGGCTGCCTATGGAATGGGAGGAAAATGACCTAGTCAAGCAGGGAGTGCTTGCAAGAAAGCAATTGTTGGGTGGGCAGGTGAGATTGTTGATAAAATAGTGAGACAGAAGAAGGAGATGCAGGCAGAAGACCTTTGGAAAGAGCATCCTAAGAGGACCAGAGAATCCTAAGTCCCCAATATGGGGTGCAAGGCCCTACATAATGAAGCCCATCATCAATGATCTGACAGCATCACCTCCCAGCCTCCTCCTTGCTCATTCTGCTCCATACATGGTGGCCTCTTTACCCTTCCTCAAATTTGTCTGGAATGCACCTAACTCAGAGACTGTTCTTGTGTTTGCTCTGCTCAAAACGCTTTTCTCACAGATTTTGGCATGGCCTGCTCCCTTCTCTCCTTCTGGTTTGTGGTTATACATCACCTTCTTAAGAGGCCTTCCTTGACTATCTTGTAAAAAATTTCTCTTTGCTGTGCTTCCTTTATTTCTCTTGTCTGCTTTATTTTTCTTTTCACCATCTGACATACCATATATTCTGCTTAATTATTTGTTTTTGTCTATCTCTCTTGCTAGAATTCAAGAACCATGAGAGGAAGGGGTTTTTGATCTGTTTTATTAACTGTTCTATCCTCAGTGTTTATAAAAATGCCTGACCTTAATAAGTGCCCAACAAAAATTTGTTGCTGAAAAGAAGAAAGGAAGGAAGGAAGGAGGAAAGAAAAAAGGAAACAGGGAGAAAGGCAATGCTCACTTTCACGTGGTAAGAGAGATTGACAAGACCATTTTATGGAACCATTGATTTCTGCCTATCCTTTCCTTAAGACCCCTCGCTAAAGTGGAGCTCAATCAGTTGATTTCCACTCCCCCACCTCATTTCCCTTGCCCATTTGTTTTAGAGGTTAATATGTTAATTAATGGCAAAAAGTCTGCAAGGTGAAAATGGTGATGGAGAGCGAGAGAAGGAACAATGGAGAGGAGAATGGAGAGCAAAGGGAAAGAGCATGGGAAGGTTTCATGGGAAGGGTACTGGACATGATTGTTGGTTTTAAGTTGCAGCTCTGCCACTCACCAGCTGTGTGACTTTAAATTAGTCACTTCCTTTCTCTGGGTCTCAGTCTCCTTAATTATAAAATGAGGCCATGGTGTGGCCTATGTCGGGTGAGGCTTTTATGGGGCACTGTGCTACTACTTTCCCTTTATAATCCCCATAGCACATACCAACAACCGGCCATGGAGCTCTTACTCATTGGACGTGACCTCAGAATACTGCTCAATGGCTTATAACTCTCACAGTTGAGAAGACACCACTGCTAGCCTTGGCTTAGGTTGTCTCTCAGGTGACTTTCAGTTTATCGAGTTTATTATACTTTAAAGTTTGAGAAATGAACATGGAGAATGAGATGGCAACTTGATGTGCATGGGGAGAAGAAAATCAGGGGGAAAAGAGAATTTAAATGAGGTAAGTTGGGGTGGAGGATTCCTAAGCATCGTACAGATGGGCCAGCAGGGTTAAAGCTACTGAAACTTGGATTCGTGATGTCACTTTTAGGAGATGGCTGACAGACAGGAGACTGCTGTAGCACAATGAATCTCAAACTAGAGTGCACCTGAATCATCTAAGCTTTTAAAATGCAGATTTTTTAGCCTCATTTCCAGAATTTCTGATCAGTGTTTCTGGGATGTGGCCCAAGAATTTACATTTCTTGCAAGTATTCAGGTGATACTGCTGATTTGGGGATGACATTTTGACATTGAGAACTGAACTCTGACCTTTTTTCCTCTTGCCCAAATTTCTTTCTGAGGCCTGGTGAGTCACACCTACAAATGATAAAATCTCATTAAATGGGTTTTTATTAACCCGGTATAATGTAGCTTACTTTCTAACATGATTCAGGTATAACATCACATGACAGATGGAAGATCCCTTTATCTTAACTCAAACATCCTATTGGACCCCCTATCTTAAGCATTCCTTTCTACCAACTCCAGGTCTTTAGATGAAGCTTAACTCTTTCGACTAATTGCCAACTAAATAATCCCTAAAACCCACCTACGATCTATAAGACCCTGCTTCAAGATGTCCCACCTTTTGGGGCCAAACCAATGCATACCTTCCATGTATTGATTTACGGTTTTACCTATAATTCCTGTTGCCATGAAAGTAAAAAACCAAACTGTAAACCAGCCACCTCAGGCACATTTTCTCAAGATCTCTTGAGACCATGTTCTCCAAGCCATGGTCACATCTATTCAGCTCAGAATAAACTTCTTTAAATTATCTTACAGAGTCCGGGTTTTTCCATCCACAACACTTGGCTATAATGTCAGGAGTGGGAGTTATAGAAGAGAAGTATCACAATGGTTTGGGTAAGAATTATCTCCGGAAATCTCTAGTAGAGACCCTGATCATTATTCTGAACCCACTGCCATCACCTTAAGGAGAAAAAGAGATTGGGACAAGCAGTAAAGAAAGAAGAGAATAAAATTCATCATGAGTCACACTACACTCCCAAGATTCTTTGAAACCACTAAGAAATAGAATTGTCTCCCAGTTCATGTTGAGCCTAAAACTGCCATAAAGAAAATGGAGATGTCTTTGAAATTTAGTTAGTCACACAGCAGATGCTGAATGTATTTTATATATTACAGTAGCATGCAGCATGTGGCATGCATTTCTCTGGTGGCCCTGTTGCAGGGAGGCACGAGACCTTGCAAGTGGTGAACTCTCTGGCCAACAGGACCCCTGTCCAGGATTCATTTGTAATCTCAACCTGCTGGGTAGTAAATTGTCAAGCTTTTTTTCCTTGCAGAAAAAAAGCCAGTCACTTCCTGGAGGCACTTCTTAGAACAATGGTTGACACAGATGTGGGGGATGATTAGCTTTCTTTGTGCACCTGGGTGCCCTGAAGAAAGGGGAGCCTTTGTGGACTTTTCCTTGTAAATGAGAGGAAGCTGTGTGGCAGGGAGAGCATGGAAAGCCCATGTAATTACATGATGAAGTTGATTAATGGATAGATAGAGAAGGTCTTGGCAGAGGGATTAAACAAGGGTTGCTGATTGTAATTTTATGATATTTGCAGAGCCATTCAACATTTCCCAGCTGTGAAAACTGTAATATGGCAACCGTGGGGAGAGGCATGAAGGGCAGGAAGAGAAGATAATTCACAATTATTGAACTCTGGTATTTGTGTACAGTGAAATGAACACACAATTCGATTTAATTCTTCCAACAACCTATGAACTCTTCATTATCCAGATTCAGAGTAGCTAAGTAACCTGTCCAAGTTCACCAGCTTGAAAAATGTTCAAACAAAGGTGTGCCTGATTTCTAAGCTCATTCTGTTTCATCATGTCAGTCTTGTTCATTCTTGCTTGATAATAAGAATCACTTGTGGGTATTTATTATACATTCCAAGGCCTCCGTCAAGACTTAGAATCAGAATTTCTAAGTGAGGTGCTTAGGAATTCGCATGTTTAATATACAACCTAGGTGGTTCTTAGAATCAAGTCATTCAGGGGAAACCCTGCAATGTGTCACACTGTCTTGACAAGTGGCATGAGGTTGGAGAGGAAAGTGGGGAAGGAGGGAGAGAGATTAAGGAAGTAGAATTGATAGGATTCAACTGTGAGTTACAGGAGAAGCAAAGTCTTCAATCTCTGATTAGCACATCTGTCCAAAGTTCTATAGGTCGTACACCCCTGCCTTGCAACAAAATCCTCCTCTAATTAAGGCAAAAGTAGTAAATGGCCATTCTGCCATGCTGTCTTGGGTGTGAGCATCCCAGGAGAGTTTCATCCTGGACACAGAAGCATGTAGGTGCACTGCTCTTGTTGCTCATTGTGTTGGAGATGATTTTCATAATACTTATAGGTGAAAAGAAATGTAAAAGAGTTTCTGGGAGAGAAGCCAACTATCATCTTCCTGTTTTTATAACATAAAAATTACTGTAATTGTTTGGCTTATTTTAAAAATAATGATGATTTATTGCAAGAAAATGATTTAAGGAGAGAGTTTCCAAGAACAGGAAATTGTTAAAGGTTTTAAATTGACAAACTGTGCTAGGGTAAATCCTTTTCCTTTTGGCACAGTGGGACACTTCTTTGGAGCTCTTTGGGTCCTGAATTACCACATCCAGGCTAGAAAAATGCTATCTTTTTGGCTGTCAGTGAAGATAACACCTATGGTAGGCAGAATAATGGTTCCTTAAATATGTCCACATCCTAATGTCTGGAACCTATTAATATGTTACTTTACATGGCAAAATGGACTTTGCAAATGTGATTAAGTACCTTGAGATAGAAAGATGCTGTGCATGCTGAATTATCCAGGTGTGCCCAATATAATCACAAGCATCCTTATAAGATGGGGGGGAGGTGGGTCAGAATCACAGGAGATGTAATGATGGAAGCAGAGGTCACAGTGATGTGATTGCTGGAAGAGGGTAACAAGCTAAGGAATGCAGGCAGCCTCTAGCTGCTGGAAAAGGCAAGGAAATTGACTATCCCTTAGAGGCCACAGAAGAAATGCAGCTCTCCTGGCACTCCTTTTACCCTAGAGAGACTCACTTCGGACTTCTGACCTCCAGAAATCTAAGGTAATATATTTGTGTTGTTTTAGGCCACCAACTTTATTGCAATTTGTTACAGCAGCAATAGGAAATAATGCACTGCCATCAAGTGGATTTTGTCTGTTTCCATTTTGAGTAGGAAGGCTCTTGTGGCCAAGTGGGAATCTTAGAACAAGCCAGCATGGAAGTCAAATTAAGACCCAAGTTCAAGGCTGGTGGTATTGACCGTGACTTAGAATGATTATTGGACAGATAAGCCCTAATTCCTTTCCTTGACTGTAAGATCATGGAGTTTCTGTTCCTTATAATGGCCAGTGACAATGCCCCATCTCAATGCCTTTCCTGTGGTCATTCACTCTTACTTCTCTTGATGCTATCACATGAGGTGTCCTCTAGGCCATTATCCCTCAGAAATTGCTGCTTTCATGGCCAACCTCAGACAATTTTCCCCATTGACTCTTTCAGTCTGTAAATCCTATTCTGAGGGAATTATAACAAATGTTTCCTAGAAATCATGCCATTAAATGAAATGTATCTGGCTGTTACATTCCAATGTCTCCTTCATTAATGATAATCAACTGGCTTCCTAAGCCTGTGCCTTCATGACTCTCTGTATCTCAGAGTAATTTTTTTATTTGTAGGCATTGGCCCTACATCTGCCTGTGGTCTGTCGTCTGGTTTCACCACTCTCAGGAACCTCCTTTAACCTCAATTCTTTACTCTCAATTTTGATTTTAGGCAATGTAGTTAATCCTCTGCTATGAAGGTGATTTCACTTGCTACACTACGCTAGGAAGAGTAGCAGCTTGAATTTGCTCAGTTTGACAATAAATTAGAGTATTAATTACCAACATATGACCTTAAGATTGTTATACTATGAAACATATTATATATCTTGTCCTAAAGTGTGCCACCTCCTAGACTTATAGACACGAGCAGATGTTAGCTGACAGCCAACAGCTGAGAGAGACATACCAAAGTGGGTAGGAGATCAGTGTGAAACAGTCTAGAAGCTATAGATGTATCCTGGATAACTTGTTTGATATATGGGTACCTATTTTAGTAATATGTATGCAACACCTGCCCATGGGGAAAAGAGTATGTTGGCTTGTATGTATACATGCAATAGGGAACAATTAGTTCTATAACATAAGGAAGGCGGGGGATAATTGACAGGAGAGGATGGGCGCTTAACAGAGCTGGTCAGAAATATCCTCTGCACAGTGGCAAGCGGGAGATGATCTGCAAGTCCTATGTCGAAATCAAAGAGATCTGCCTCCACAAGGGTTTGTCTCTGTCCATGGTTCTGAAGGTGCTGGCTCTAGAACACAGAAATTCTTTATAGCTCAAGTTGGGTTGCATCACTTTTTTGTCCTGTTGCTTGGTGGTCACATCAATAGACATCTAGAAGAGACAGAAGTATGCTCCAGATTTTCCTTAAGCTCAGGCCACATGCTATTGTTCCTAGAGGACAATAAGTATAAGGACGGAGGAGGGGCCAGGTATTTAATGGGAGACTGCAAAGAGTTAATGCAATAATTCTCCGTCTGCAATGTCTACAGAGTCCCCATTTCTACCCTTTTGCTACACCATCAACTCTATTTTTATACCAATTTTTTATGTCACTAAACTCTACTGTAGTGACATACTTAAACTAAAAAAAACAAAAAACCTGAACTTTTATTTTTATAGAACAAGACAGATGGAGTGTGCTGAAATGAAACCTATCTGGGTGATGATTTTTGTTCAGGTTATGAAAACTTGTGATAGCTTCTGTGAATAAACAATTTTACAAATTCTACCTCCTTACCTCAAAAAAAAGACCTGCATCTACAATTCTGGACCACTGAGTTCTCTTGCTGGGCTAGGGGCTGTCAGCAGTCACAGGAGAATTTCTCAGATCACTCCTCTCAAGAACTGTCATTCTTGCCCAGACCTCACTTTCTTACTCCTGGCAGGTACTTTGTTCATTTCTACTTGCAGTCCTCCTCCTTGAAATTGATTTATGCCTTTAAAAAAGCTAGTACGAGCTGCGGAGTTAAGGCCCTTGTTACTCAAATCCTCGTGTGGATCAGTATGATCTGTGGATCAGCGCATTGCAGTCACAAGCATATTAGAAATGTGTATTCTCAGGCCCCACCTCAGACCTACTGAACCAACATCTGCATTTACGAAGATCCCCAGGTGATCTGTATGCATACTAAGGTTTGAGAAGTATTGGTTTAGGCTATCAGTTGGTTCAATTGATAGGCCTGTTTCCAATGTCCTAAACCTACGTGCTGGGCCTATTCATTCATTCAACAGGTAATGGGTATCTATTCCATACTGCCATGGCATTTGTTCACCACCTTGTCCTGCTCTTTAGCTCTGGAAGGCCTGACGCTTTCTCATTATCCTTCTTAATGCTAGGTGCCTGGCCTTATTTTACTTTCTGCTCCAGGCATCCCTCTGAGTTTTGTCTGTCAGTTTGGGTGTTGCTTCCTTTTGTTCTGCCACGTGGATTTTCTGAGTTGACTTGACCATCTTTCTGACCAATGCTGCTTATCTTATGTATCTAGTTTGCTGAGACTGCCCAGACCCTGGCTCTCTTTCTTCTCATTTTAACCAAGGGATGCATATTTTCCTAGCTGCTAAGATCTGGATCCAGGTTTCTAGGAATTGTGGCTGCCACTAGAGACTGTCAGGGTCCTACCTTGGGGAGAAGTAACCCTCCATTGCACAGGAAAACAAAGGGCCTTATTTTCTCACCACAAAAAAGAGACCCCTTTCTCCAGAGTCTCTTTTTGTTCCTTCCTCAATTTAACTGTTTCTTTTTAACAGTAGAGCAGTGAACCACAATAGGAATAATAAATAGCTATATTTTCTAGAAAGCCTATTAACTTTCTATATTCTTATCATTCTCTTTTATCATTGACAAAGCTTACTACTCATCCAGTTTCAATCCCAAATCCAAGTGGATTCAACTAACCTGAGAAAACTAGACTAGAACCTATAGATCCTAATGGGGAGTAATTTTTTGGAAGGCAAGTATCACTTGTGCTTCCTACATTCTTCAATGGATTAATGTTAGATTGATTCTATTTACAATGTGCTCATTCTCCTTACATTCATATAGCACTTTACAGGGTTACTATTATCTTATTTGATGTTACATAAACTAGGGATGTATCATTGCTGCTTTGACCCCAGAACTGCGCTTCTTGTATATAGACACTCACAGAAATACTTTTAAAATAGTGTCTTTAGCTTCTAGTCTTCACCCTATACAAATAAAGCTCTAGCCCAGTTCAAGAAGCCAGGGCATGGAGGTGATATTCCATCCATTAGTGGTTTTCCATCTCTTTCCTGCCAGGATCCTGACTGATACACCAGCTATTAAGCCTTTCTCTTCCCCTGCACCTTGCCAGGGTCTCATATATACTCCCTCTCCAATTCCTCCCTCTCCCATCCAAACAAAAGTTAGCAATATAATCAAATCCCTTGAAACATCTAGCAGGTCAAGGAATCATCATTTTAAGAAACACTCATACTCTCTGGCCCGATCTGGCCTTTCCTCCCTTCTTCACACTCTTTCAACAAACATTTATTAAGCTTTTACTATGTATCGGAAATTATATGACCATATTTTATTGCCTCTAAGTTATTACTGATTAAAGAAAGCACCATTATTTCAGGTTTAACCACAAAAGTAAAAACACATCCAAAATGAAGAGTTTAATTGGAGCTTCTGCCTAATTCTGGGACTCCATAGAGGTGCCCTCTGAGGGCAAGAGCAAATGAGAAAAAAAGCTCACCTTGCAGGAAGGAAAGCAGGAAAATAAACATATCTCAACTTTGGCAGTGGTGTGGAGAGGAAAATAAAAACTTCTTCTGAGAATTTGAATCAAAGATGATACAGTAGTCCCTCTTTATCCATGGGGGCTACCTTCCAGGACTCCCAGTAGATGCCTGAAACCTGGGATAGTACAGGAACCTACATATACTATGTTTTTTTCTATAAATACCTATGATAAAGTTTAGTTTATAAACTAGGCACAATAAGAGATTGACAACAATAAATAATACAGACATATCTTGTTTTATTGCACTTTCCTTTATTGTGTTTCCCAAATAATGTACTTTTTTACAAGTTGAAGGTTTGTGGCAACTCTGCCTCAAGTAAGTCTGTAGGTGACAATTTTCCAACAGCATATGCTCACTTTATGTCTTTGCATCACATTTTGGTAATTGTCACAATATTTTAAACTTTTTCATTATTATTATATCTGTTATGGTGAGCTGTGATCAGGATCTTTGACGTTACTATTGCAGTTGTTTTGGGGCAACACAAACTGAGCCCATATAAGATGGTGAACTTCAACAATAAATGTTGTGTGAGTTCTGACTGCTCCACCAACTGGCTGTTCCCCCATCTTTCTCCCTCTCCCTGGGCCTGCCTACTCCCTGAGACAAAACCATATTGAAATTAGGCCAATTAATATTCTTACAATAGCCTATACATGTTCAAGTGGAAGGAAGAGTCAGACATCTCTAACTTTAAATCAAAAGCTATAAATGATTATGCTTAGTGTAATGAGGAAGGCATATCTAAAGCCAAAGTGGGCCAAAAACTAGGCCTCTTGTGCCAAACAGTTAGCCAAGTAGTGAATGCAAATGAAGAGTTCATGAAGGAAATTAAAAATGCTACTCCAGTGAATACATGAAAGCGAAACAGTCTTCCTGCTGATAGGGAGAAAGTTTTAGTGGTCTGGATAGAAGATCAAATCAGCCACATTCCCTTAAGCCAAAGCCTCATTCATGGCAAGGCCCTAACTCTCTTCAATTCTATGAAGGCTGAGAGAGGTGAGAAAGCTTCAGAAAAAAAAAATTCAAAGCTAGCAGAGGTTGGTTATGTCATGGAGGTTGGTTAGTTATGTCATAGAGATGGCTTCTTTCATGACATAAAAGTTCAAGGTGAAGCAGCAAATGCGGATGTAGAAGCTGCAGCAAGTTATCCAGAAGACCTAGCTAAAATAATTGATGAAGGTGGCTACAGTAAACAATAGGTTTTCAATGCTTATGAAAAAGCCTTTTACTGGAAAAAGATGCCATCTAGAACTTTCATAGCTAGAGAGGAGAAGTCAATGCCTGGCTTCAAAACTTCAAAGGACAGGCTGACTCTCTTGTTAGGGGTTAATTAAGCTGGTGACCTTAAGTTGAAGCTAATGTTCATTTATCATTCTGACAATCCTAGATCTCTTAATAATTATGTTAAATCTACTTTGATTGTGCTTTATAAATGCAATAACAAAGCCTGGATGACAACACATCTGTTTATAGAATGATTTACTGAATATTTTAAGCCCATTGTTGAGACCTACTGCATTGAAAATAAGATTCCTTTCAAAATATTATTGCTCATTGACAATGCACCTGGTCACCAAAAGCTCTGATGGAGATGTACAAAGAGATTAATGTTGTTTTCATGTCTGCTAACACAACATTCATTCTGTAATCAGTGGATCAAAGAATAATTTCAGCTTTCAAGTCTTATTAAGAAACACATTTCAAAAGGCTATAGTTATAGTGATTCCTCTGATAGACCTGGGCAAAGTAAATTGAAAACCTTCTGGAAAGGATTCACTATTCTAAATGCCATTAAGAATATTCGTGATTTATGGGAGCAGGTCAAAATATCCACATTAACAGGAGATTGGAAGAAGTTGATTTTAACCCTCACAGATGACTGTGAGGAGTTCAACACTTCATCAGAGGAAGAAGCTGCAGATGAGAACTAGAGTTAGAAGACTGAAGATATGAATTGCTGCAATCGTGTGATAAAACAAATAAATATGTCGTTGCTTCTTACGGATGAGCAAAGCAAATGGTTTCTTGAGATGGAATCTACTCCTGGTGAAGATGCTGTGAACATCGTTGAAATGACAACAAGCAATTTAGATTATTATTAACGCATAAACTTAGTTAATAAAGCAGTGGCAGTTTGAGAGGATTGTCTCCAATTTTGAAAGAAGTTCTACTGTGGGTAAAATGCTATCAAACAGCACTGAAGGCAACAGAGAAATATTTCATGAAAGGAAGAGTCAATTAATGAGGCAGATATAGTTGTCTGATTTTAACAAACTGCCCAGCCAACCCAACCTTCAGCAATCACCACCATGATCAGTCAGTAGCCATCAACATTGAGGCAAGACCCTTCACTAGCAAAAAAGATTATTTTTTTAATTAAAGTATGTACTTTTTTTTAGACATAATGCTATTACATACTTAATAGAGTACAGTATAGTGTAAACATAATTTTTATATGTGCTGGAAAACCCCAAAATTTGTGTGACTTGCTTTATTGTGATATTCACTTTATTGCAGTGGTTTGGAAGCAAACCTGCAATATCTTCAGAGTATGTGTGTAATAGGAAAGGACAATTGTAACAATATACTGTAATAAAAGTAATGTAGATGTGGTCTCTCTCTCTTTCAAATATCTTATTGTACTGTATTCACCCTTCTTCCTTGTGATAATATGAGATGGTAAAATCCCCATGATGAGATGAAGTGAAGTGAATGATTTAGGCATTGTAACATAAATGGAAAGGGTCAGAAATAAATAATACATAAGTTTTAAATCACATGCTGTTCTGAATAGCATGATGAAATCTCATTCTGTCTCACTCTGTCCCACCTGGGACTCAATCATCCCTTTTGTCTAGCATATGCTGTCTATGTTACCTACCTGCAAGTCACTTAGGAGCTGTTTTGGTTATCAGATCTACTGTCACAATATTGCACTGTTTGTGTTCAAATAGTTGTTATTTTACTTAATAATAGCTTCAAAGCCCAAGAGTAGTAATGTAATATTTTTGGATCATGGCTTGACCATGGGTAACTGAAACTATGGAAAGATAAGAGGGGAGTACTATACTCAGGGCCATGGTCTGAACTCACACTACCAGGGCAACCAAAAAGCCTCAGAGAATTTAATTTAAAGAAGTCTCAAATTAGCTATTCCTCAAGTGAGTGGAAGAAATCAATGTAAATCCTTCCTGGAAGAATTTGACTTGTAGCGGTGGTGTCCAATATGGTAGCCACTTAGACACGTATAGCTATTTAAATTTAAAATAATGAAAATTAAAAATTTATTTTTTTAGTTGCACCAGCCACATTCCAAGTGCTCAAGAGAAATATGTAGCCAGTGGTGATTGTGTAGGACAGAACAGATATAGAACATTTCCATCATTGCAAAGTGTTCTTTTGCACAGCAATGACCAACAGCAATAGTAACTCACCATTGATTGATCGTAAGATGTGTCCAGATTTCCAAGACATAAGAAGAATATGAGCAAAATGGGTGTCTTAGACTCAAAGAAATCTAGTAGACGCAGATATAGGGAGAAGAAAAACTCTTTGAGGTCTCAGCATTTGTGACAATCAGGTTGCCTGAGGATCACTTGGGACTTAGTCAGGGTATCCAGAAGTTCTAAATCATGGAAAAGTCGTCTTCAGCCTCCTGAGCTCCTAGAGAAAGAAGCCAGCTGGACTGAGAGCTCACTGTGTGCGACTAACTGGGGTATTAGCACAAAATCTCATTACTTGAATGACCTTCCAGGGCCTCTACTTCTGTGGAAATTAGAATTGAATGCAGAATGACATATTTTCAGATATCTTTTTCTCACAATAGGGCTGCCCTTGACCTTCTGAAATTAAATTCATTTTTTATAAAGTTACTGTGAAATCATTTGAATTAATATAATCATTTTCTGAATCCTAAGAGAAGACAGAATGAGTGGAAATTCCAGAGTAAAAGATTTTAGAGAGCGATTTTCCACCTCTTTAGTTTTTCCCAAACCCTATCCTTTGACGTATCTCTCTATTGGTTTTGACTGAGAGTTTGGTACATAGTGGTTTTATGTGGGGAAGATATGTGGAACTAACTTTAGTAGGCCTAGAAAATGGGGCTATTGTTTTGAGTTTGCACAATTCCAAAACTATAGAAAGACTTAATGCATAATTCAATTTAACAATGAAATGTTTAACTTCATGAGAAATTAATTTGTGACTCAGTATCTTTTTAAATTGCTACCTGTTTATCTCCCAGTCCAACCTGTCATCTCATACAGAAAAATTAAAACTATTGGCACTTTTCTTTTTCTTCAGTTCATGATAAGGGATAATTGAAATATGGTTCCCATCATAAAGTGTGTTTTAACGAGAGAATTGCCTCATATAATACTAAATAGTCCTTCAAGTATGACAAAACATGGAGCAGCACGTTTTTGCATGTGGGAAAGGTGTGTGTGGCGGGATAACAGGAGAAAAGAAGCTGGAAGTGAATGGGAGAGTTGTAGAAGGAGATCTTAGAGTTATTAAGGGCCTACTTCATGTCAGTTCTGTGCTAGGTGCTTTGCACACATTGTTTACATTATCTCATGTAACTCTATGAAGTAGATTATAATCTTTATCTTATGAGGAAGGAAACTAAAATTCAGAGAGAGAGGCTAAGTATTAATACCTCGTCCAAAGTCACTTGGTCAGTAACAGAAGCAGACTTTTGCCAACACCTCTCTGCTGAAATAACTCTTGTTAATCAATGTGGGGGTCTTGTCAATAACCCCACTGGGATAAATTCAATGGACACTTTTCAGTCCTCAGCTTTATTAAGCTATCAGCAGCATTTGGCAAGGCTGATCACTTCCTCTTCCTTAATAAACTCTCTACACTTGGCTTCTAGGAGATAATACTATCCTGGTTTTCTCCCCAAATTACTAACACACCCACCCAGATTTCTTTAATGATTTCTCCTCATCTTTTGAACTCCTAGTAAGGAGTGCCTCAGAGCTGAGTCCTTGAGTACCTTTTCTTCTCTAGTTATGCTCATACTCTAGGTCAGGTTTTCTCAGACTTGGCATTATTGACATTTTAAGCCTGATAATTCTTTGTTGTGAGTGGCTATCCTGTGCATTATAGGCTGGTAGCAGCATCCTGGCCTCTATCCACTAGATGCCAGTAGCACCCACCCCAGTCGCCCCAGTGGAGAACCACTGCCCTAGGTGATCTCATCTAGCCTTATGCTTTTAAAAGCACCAGTAAGCCAATCACTCCCAAGTTAAATTTGAAGTTTGCATCTTTGGTCTGGACCTTTCCCCTCAACTGCTGCCTACTTTACCTCTCCAATTTTCTTTTCTCCAACATTCGGGTCTCCTACCCCTCAAACTTGCTCCACCTGCAGTCCTCCCCATCTCAGGTAATGGCATCCTTACCTTCCAGCTTCTCAGGCTAAGATTTCTCTCTCCCATACTCCACATCAAATCCTTTAAGAAATATTGTTGATTTTACTTTCAAAATATATCCAGAATCTAATTCTATCTCAACATTTTCACCACTACCTCCCTGGTGCATTCCACTGTCATCTATTGCCTAAATTAATGCAATAGCCTCCTATCTGATCTCTGCTTCCACCCTTGCCCCTCTTTATTTTCAGTCACTTCCCAACCTAGCCCAACCCCACTCCACCACAGGTATCCATTGTAATGTAGAGGTACCCATTCTTCTCAAACACACAGGCAATCTTTACCAATACTGACCTCTGGTCAGGGCTAGGCTATCAAGCTCATTTCAAAAAAGTCAAAGAACTATGTATGGCAGACCATGTTCTTTGACTACTACCATTAAGTTAAAAATTGATTTTACGAAACAACTAAATCTCCATATTTAGTAAGATTTTTTAAAAGTCCACTATCTAATAAATCATGGATTAAAAAAAGTAATGATGAAAAAAGAAATGATAATGAAAACTTAAAATTATTTGGAACTAAATGACAATAAAGATACTAAATATCAGAATCTGCACGATGTGGTTAAAGCGAGCCCTAATGAAAATGTAATGCTTTTAACTTTTATATTAGCAATAAAAAAAGGCTATAATAAATTGATAAAGCCAAATGTTCAACTTAATTTTTTTTAAAAGAATGAAATAAACCCAAAGAAAGGAAGGAAGGAAAAAACTTAGCAGATAATTTTGATTCACTCCTCCTTCCCTTTCTCTGTCTAGAAGCTTTGTTTTGTAAGTTTATGTTTAAAAGCTGCAGAAGAGTCAATTATTTGGATTTTCTGCTATTGCTGTTACTATTCATCTATGTTTCTATTTATAAATATGAAAATCTGTAATTATTTCTATAGAATAAATTTTAAAAAATAGAATTGTGGGGCTAAAAAATTTGCATATGTTTAAAGTCTTTGATACATTTGGAAAGGTTAGCAGTATTTACCTCAATTGTTGCTGGAGATTATACCCCAACCCTTGGTACAGTTAATAAAAATCTACTCCTATTTTTGATCTTGCTCTTTGTGTGATATAAAAATGTATCCTCCCTAACAACACACATATTTTTCCCTCAGATATTAGAAACACATTTAATAGTTTCATGAACTTTGCATACGTCAAACCATCCATTTACTGATGTAATAAGTTTAGAATATATGAATGCCAAGATTGGCAAACATTTTGCCAAAGTTTTATCCATAGGAAATCTAGATTAGAAAGAATGCTTCATTTTGGATCATTTCTTCAGATACAGCTGTCAGAATCAATGAAGAAAGTTAGTTATCAAACTCACTTATTATCACAATTCAATTTTGTAGAACTTCAGCCAGCAAAACAATTCTAGGGATAATTAAACAAGCATCTACACTTCAGGGGCCAGTAATATTCGATAATTTCATAGTCAGTCCTTATTTTCTTACCTTCATTCTTAAGGTGACTATTTTAGATTGGACAAATATGACTGCTTCTCTGTTAAGCCTACTCAGACCTTCTATATTGTCATTGAGTCTGACAATATCTTATAACTGGAAGGGAGATTGGAGGCTAAGAAGATAAATCTGAAGCAATGTTCTTTCTGAATTCATGTGAGAAACCATGTGAGGTTTAAAGAATCTCTAGCTATGTTCTTTTTATTTTTTTATTTTTAATCCTTTTCTAAGCACTAGATATAACTATATTTTAAGAAATAATATCACAGGTTTTATAAACTTCATAGGTGAAATCATCCTAAGTGGAAAATGAAGTAAGTTGGTGTCCTCCCTTTTGGTCTAGGAAATTAGAAACACTGAAAAATACCTGAAACAATAAAAACACATCAAATGGCACTCAGATGCAGTCACATATGAGCTTTTAAAGTTCAAATTCTCTCACTGATAGCTTATCCTTTTGAAAACTTGATTATGACAGCTCTTCGATGGGTGACTTATTGCTCAGTTAAAAGGATCAAAAATGAATTTTGATTTCTGGAACAGTTTTATATGATTTTTGTTACAGAACTGTCAATTGTACATTCCATAATTTTTCTCAAATTTAGATCCAGTAATCTCTTCCCATTTAAAATATATTATCAAAGAACTGAAACTGTAAAAAGTCTCAGAAAACCTCCTGGTCCTAGAATGACTTAGCATCCATCATAAACGGAATATTCCTAACTTTTTCAAACTATCCTAATAAATGATTTAGACATAATCACTTTTGTACTGGTCCTAAAAATGGTTCACCAATTTTTAAAAAGCCTATTCTACATTATCTGTTTGTAAGTTTTCTAAATACTCTTCAAAAGTATACAATTACTTTTCTATTTAATCAATTATTGTGTAAGATATTAGATCAATATATCTAGACCTATGCTTCCAATAGGATAGCCACTAGCCACATGTAGCTATTTAACTGTAAATTCATTGAAATTAAATAAAATTAAAACTCAGTTTCTCTGTTGCCAATAGCCACATTTCAAGTACTCAATAGCAACACATGTCTGGTGGCTTCCCTACTGGACAGCACCAATATTGAACATCCTATTGACTGTAGAATGGAATATCAGAGAAAGTTCTATCAGCCAGTGTTATCTGAGACACATCAATAAAATATCCTGCATAAAAAGTAAATAGGGTTTAGGCAGGGTAGCAAACTCAAGTATCTTTAGAGGCCAGAAAGGTAACATATGTGCAAAGCAACATGGTATAAAACTACAGAGAGGCTTGTTTCTCTGTTGAATAGGACAGTACAGAGTATATGTTCCATCCAGAGAAACACCTGCCTGTCTCTGGAAGTGTCTCTCATGGATCTTGCATTTTTTTAGCCAGGTCTATGATCCCACAGGACCCTGAGAACACTTCTGTTAATTTAAGTAAAACTTTGGGTCTTGAAAAGTATTAGCTTACCTTGTCTTCCAGGTAAAATAACAGACTTGAAATTTAAACCTACTTGTGAAATTCAAACACAGTGTCACGCATTAGTGGCCATTTAATGGCCTTTAAGTAGGTAAGGTACAAAATCTTGGCACAGTCTATACCACTAGATCTCAAACTTTAGCATGCATCAGAATCACCTGGGGGACTTGAATTTCTGCTTCTGTAGGGCTTAGGTAGAGCTTAAGATTTTACATTTCTAGTATGTTCCCAGGTGATGCTGACACTGCTGGTTAGGGGGGATCACACTTTGAAATATACTAGTTTATGTGATTGCTAATAGTTCTTTTCAGTTTAGGCCATTTTCCACGTACAGTTTTTTGATGTGAATCATATTTATGCTTATAAGAGAAGAGGCCATCAATGCAGAAAGTAAAAAATTCCAGAATCAGCAGTTAAAAGACTTTATCTCTTGTCTCAAGCCTCTGATAGACTCTATGACCTCAAGTAAGTCAGTATTGTCTCTGGGACTTAGAATAGAAAAGGTCTAAGGTTGCTATGGACTCTAGATAAAATTAGCGGGAATATAGGAAGGGCAAAATCAAGGAAGGAAGGTTGGGCACAATCTAAAGTCCAGATGGCTTTCCAGTAATGCACAGAAACAAAGAAACAACAAGCAATTATTCCAGCTTTAGGTAATTTAACTGCAGCTCAATAAAAAACAGTTTTCAGATAAGGAAAGAGATCAAGGGTAATGTCACACTAACAAAAAGCCTCTGATGAACTGGGATGAACTGGGATGGAAATCAATTGCCAAGAGAGGTGCTATAGGTACCAAACCATCGCTGCCCAGAGGAGAAAACAGAGGGAATCTGGAAGGCTGAAATCATCCTGGGGAAAAGTTCTCCGCATTGGAAGGACACAGGATGTCTTGAATTTTATTTCTGTTATTGCCACTATCCATTTGCAATGTCCAAACTAACATTGCACCTACCTTGAAATGAGAGTAGGCCTTCAGAACCAAGACCTAGAGTAATCTATTCAGAGGACCTCTTGGTTACTAATTACAGATAATACCTCCACATCTTTCAGGGTTAGCCATTTTTTTCTTGGAAACCCTGACATTTTTTATAGGAGTAGCTGGTGCCTCAGAAAAAATATGTATGTTTCATTTCATTTGTTGTTTGGCCAACAAAACATCTTAATAATTATCTATCGTAACATCTAATGCAAGTAAACTTGCCCTGCTTTTTGACCACTTATTATTAATATGTGCTGAGTGTGTTGCTTGCATTTCCTCTTTTAATCCTTGTAATAACTTGATGAAACAGGTATTATTTTATGCCCATTAATGATAGAAGTCCAGAGGTCCAGAGAAGTAAAGTCTCTTATCTAGAGTCACTGAAATTAAAAAAGATCCAAAGTTTCAAATATAGAGTCTTGATAATGTAAATAATGAGTTGGTTTTTTATTTTTTGAAGTCTTAACATTAAGAGCCTTTGTGGAAAATGTCTGGCTACCCTGATTATGTGGCTCTGACTGCTAAGAAGGTATTTGTAAACTAACAAGTCCCTCAGAGAAACCCAAGGTGATTTTTAGACTTTCTCAGTCACTCAAAAAGTGTCACTGAGAAGTGAGTGGGGGCAAATATTACCATCTTTGTGTTGTAGATAATGCAATTTAAGCACAGGAAGGGTATCTATCCAAAGTCACTTAGAGGAGTTTCAGAATTGTCAGTAGAACTCGCACCTTGACCTTGAAGAAAGACTTAGGAAGCTCAAGAACCTATCCACGAAAGACCTTTCTTTTCAACAGTTGCATAGTATCCAATTTCTAATGTAGGGATTACTCGGTGCAGAAAGTGGTTAGAATCTCATTCTTTGTCATTCACTAAGGACACAAAACTCCGCTGGAAAAAAAAGTGACAAACTATGCACAAATAAAAGGAAAATAATAGGAAACCTGTCATTTCATATCAGTCTAGGATACTGAAGGGTTCCAGTAACATTTCTCTTAAAATATACAATGCCCCAAGAATTAAAATCAGTCAGTATGTTCCCTTTCCACAGCAATATATTTCTTATCATAAAGTAAATCAACAGGAAAGTAGAATTTGCTTTTTCTGATAACTTTCACTAAAACTATTTTGTGAAACACGGGAAATTCTTTCCCTTACATATAGGGGAAAAAAACTCACATATATAGCAGAAAACTATATAGTTTTCTCACTGTAGTGAGGAAAGACTCACTGTACATAGCAGAAAAACTTACAGGGTTGAATTCTGTCCCCAGGAAACCACCTCACAAAGCCTGTCTCGTGTTTCCAAGGTTCAACAAGTGTCACAGGGCTAAATTCAGAAAGAGAGTCCTGCTAAGGACAGTCATGGTGGATACCATCTCAAATCTGGGCCTTTAGTATCCTTTGAAATTTTCTTTGGCAATTTGGAGCAAAAGTAAATGGGTTGGCTGACGAGAAAGAGATACACAAGCATGTCAAGATGAGGAAAAGTTCTGGGTGTCCAGTGATGACAGCTGAGTGCATCTGTGGGCTCTGTTGCTGCTAGGGATCATTTTTGCTACCTTGGAAATCATTGTTGATTATGTCGAGTGTTGGCCCACAGATGGCACCATTCTGAACTAGCAGCCCCCAGTCTTGGGGAGCAGAGCCTCAAAGAAAAGATAGGGGAAAAGGAGCTTTCTACTCTGCTAACAGCTGTCTTATATTTGTTGTGCAGATTCTGAGGCAACTCTGAGGGGTAAAATAGCTTCTGTCCACCGTCAAGATACTGCTTTGGCCAGACAGAAGGTTCTACATTGCAAAGGACAGCTGGAGTGAAGGATGGAACCTAAAAACTGCTGGTAAGTAAACAGAAAACTGGAGTTTCCTGAGTGTCATCTCTTAAGCCTTTCCTTTTGGAGAACATCAGATACATCCCAATAACTGGAGATGCCATGAGCAACTCCAGTAAATTTGACTGCCAGGGGCTGCTGTGGAGACTGCCTGTGTTGATTTTTATAGACAGGACCAAGTTACCAGGCAAATCCCATAACTGTGCACCTGGTGGGAGAGAAGAGCATTGGGCAAGGGATGCAGGAGGTGGGAAGCCTTCCATCGTATCGAATCCTGCCATGCCCTTTCTTTTTCCTTGCTCCATCTACTGGTTCAGGGAACAGATTTTTGGATCTAAGAATAGGGGCACATAGTCAGATTAATATGAAGATCCTAGAGGAGGCTGGGTTTGTAGTGGACATGTATGGGCTTTGGAGTTAGGTGCTCTAGGTTTAAATCTTGGCCCTGAGCTTTCTAGTTACTTTACCTTGAGGCTCTCTGAGTAAAGTGGCAATAACAATACCTGCCCTGCCTCGCAGGTGAAGGAAATTACTCAAGCTAGAAATTGGAGCAGAATCTTGATTCCTCATGTTCCCTCTCCCCTGCCCCATTTGGTATCTAGGCAATCACCATTTCCTGCCAAATTCATTGCCTAAATAGGTCTCCATGTGACTCTATTGCTCTCTTATGCTCAGTGTCGCTGCACTTTATGGCCTCACCTCCTGTCTCGATCCAACAGCAATATAACTGTCTTTTCTTTCCTCTCCTTCAAGTCCATGGAGTCGGATTAATTATCAGAAACACAGCTCTGACCATACTTAACACCCCAGGATGGGTTCCCTAAGGACTTTTCTTTTCTTGCCATTTTTGTACTTCAAAAAAAATGTCGCTTATGCATGGACATCATGCTTCCCCATTACACTTCGAATGTCCTGATGGTGAAGATATTCATCTTTGTAGCCCCAGAACCAAGCATGGTATTTTACAGAGAGTAGGTCTTGAATGGAGATCGATACATGACTGAATGAATGACCACATATTTAATGTAGTTAAGACAGGTGCTACTTAAAAGATACTCGGTAAATAATCGTCATTTAAAAGGAATACATTGTTTAAATATTTGAAATTGAGTTGGTTCTGAAAATTCTAGTTTTGCTTCCTGATCATAATTTTTTATGTGGATTATGAAGGCTGTCTTGGAATGTAGCAGGCAACCTAAGATTTGTTAAATGAATGAGTGAATGAATCAACCCTATCAAATAAAGGTGGGTACTATTATCTCCATCTGATTAATAAAAAAAGCAAGGCCCAGGGAGATGGTACTAATCTCTGGGACATGCCCACAGAGGCCCAATCACTGTATGTAGTGGTAGAACCTAAAGCAAGTGCTGTCCATCTGCCTGTCATTCCAGTTCAGCAAAAGTTTTTCTTCTTAGAGCAAAACGGCCACCAGCTAGGCCAGTTTCAAAACCAGGAATTTTCCCCCTTAACTCCGTGTTCCTGAGTTTGGTTAGTGATAGGTTTGCAAGGCCTGAAACCTGAGAACACATGGACAACAGCTGCTAGGATAGCTGTGCTCAGGTGAGAAAGTGATTTATGAAAAGCAGCAGCTTTTGGTACTTTGTTCCACAGTAGAATGAAAGGAAGGTCATATCAAATTGCCTCTCAGAACTCCAAGATCCATTAATATTGAATCACTCAACTGTTTGAACTTTCCAGTTAGGTACCTTTACAGCCCTGATAAATGGTTCTTGCACAGACTCCTTCTCATGCGTAAGTAACAACCACACACAGAATCTACTGTTGTCACTGAAGAGACACAGACGCTGCAACAGCATCAGTGCTGAAGGAGAAGCATTCAGGGAGCGTGAATGGCATTAGTGGAAACCCAACAGAAAGGCTGGTTCCCACTGCGGGAAGCACCAGCAGGAGAAGGTGTATGGAATGAGTTTTATGTTGTGGAATCCTATAGGGCCAGTTGGATGCAACAACCACCACGACAAAAATAATAAATAAATAAGGATGCTAGAAGAACCGGCTTTATTCTCATCTCCAGGCTGAGGTTTAAGTCCCTTGCCTTTCACTTCTACCTGTGGGACCCAGGGCAAGTTGCTTAGTCTTGCTGAGTCTCAGTTTCTTCATCCTAAAAATGCGTGTAAAAATATCAGTTCTTATAGTGTGTGGAGGAGGATGAAATGAGATCTTACGAGTAAAGTAAGAAGAGAGTGCCTACCTCCTGGTAGGTGTTCAAATTCTTTGACCCGATAAGGTATGCAAAACCAAGGGGGTACAAAAGACAATTTATTGGTGTATTAGTTTTATACTGCTGTCTAAGAATTTACTACAAAATAGTGGCTTAAAAGAATACCCATTTGTTATCTCATAATTTCTGTGGGTCAGAATTCAGGCACATCTTAACTGGGTCCTCTGCTCAGGATCTCACGAAGCTGAAATCTAGGTGTTGGCTGGGCTGAGTTTTCATCTGGATGCTTGACTAGGAAAGGATCTGCTTTTAAGCTCCCTTAGGTTGTTGGCAGAATTTGTGGCTGTCGTATTTCTTTGCAGCTTATTTCTTAAAAACCATAGACAGAGAAATAGAATCTCTGCTGCTTTGAGTTTCTGACTTGTTGAAAGGCCTAGATCATCTTTCAAAGGGCTTCCTTGAATAGGTCAGGCCCACCAGTAAAAAAAGAAAAAAAAAAAAAACCTCTTTGATTAAGTCAAAGTCAACTGACTAAGGGTCTTAATTACATCTTCATCTTTCCCATATAATCATATGTGACATACAACACAATCACAAGAATGATATCCCATCACCTTTGCCATATCTATTGGTTAGAAGGTCACAGGTCCTGCCCACACTCAAGGAGAGGGAATTACACAGAGACATGAATACTAGAGGCTGGAGTCATGGGCCACTCTAGGGTGTGTGCACCACAAATGGGGTGAAGTAACAAAATATAAGCACTTTCATTTATATTCATTTTTACCACATCCATTAAAATTATACTATTGTATAAAATTTAAAATATACATACTACATTAGTACAATAGTAAAGGTATATAATTAATAAAATATGCACATGTTGAAGGATGCCTTTACTGAGGGGAACGCATAATAGAAATTATAAACCATTTTAAAAAGCTCTTTTCCCCACTTTCTATCCTGATATCCTGTGCAAATTACTTAACCAGGATCTCACTTTCTTCTCCTGTAAAATGGGAATAATAATTCTTGCCCTAACTACTTCTTAGGTGAGGCTCTAAAGAAAAAATGTTGGGAAGCATTGGGAAAGAGACACAGCACATACAACACAGGTAGAAAACCAAAAGAGTATTTTCATCACTTCTGATTTTAGACTTCGAAAGCCAAGAAAGAACTGCTCAGGGTGCCTTCCCCTTTCTGCCCATACATAATTTCTCCAACATATATGCAGGGTCCTTCTGAGATATTTAAAATACTATAGGGCTCTCTGGGCTTTTATAACAAGCTTAGAAGAACTCTTGAGTTTTCTGTTTCCTGGCTGTTCATTGTTAAGGGCACTTCACCTGAAATGTGATGGGTGATATTAGGTCACAGGAAGGTTGTTGGCATTTCTCCTCTTCCTTGAACCTTCAGTCACTGAGGATGATGGATAAACAAATCTGCCATTTTGTTTTTCCTCCTGACTTAGGGACAGCAATTGATCCTGTGCCCCCATTTAGCCCACGTATCAGAATGGTAGCTCCAAGGAAGGTAGTGTGGCCTGACAGAAGGACCATAGGGCTCTAGGAAACCTTCAGAAGGATGGCCTTGGGTCAACCAGATCTGGGCTTCAGGTTCTGCCTTTAAGAGGTCTGTGAATATTTAGGAGCTACTCAACTCCCCGAGATCCAGTTTCCTTGTTAACCTTGCAATTTCATTGTTTAGATTAGAGGGGATGGAATGTGGGAAAGTACCACATTTCCTGGCATACAGCAGGTACACAATAATGGCTTAATGCTCTTTTCCCTTCTGTAAGTCCACTGGCCATGTGCTTTCCAAAGAAGTTAGGTGCTGCAGCTAAGTCCCAAATATATACTTAATCATTGTGTAGCGTAGGTTGTCATCGCAGAATGAACAACACAGCAACATGGTATTTGATAAACTCATTTGAGAAAACTACCAAAATTCAGAAGGACAGCAGTTGGAGTTCATATCACCGAGCACTTGCCTTATTGCTAGGTTACTTTAAGTCTAACTAGACCCAGAATTTAAGAAAAGGTAAGTCAAATTGATCCATAGTCTATTTTCTAACTTTGTATAATGTCGCTATACAAAAATAGAATATGTTTGCCCATCACCAGGAAAATCCTCTGAGAATTTTAAAAATAATTATTTCAATTTTGAGTTTTTAAATAGGAACTATAAAGGTCTAAGCAAATATAACAATTGGCATGGATATTAAAAATGTGTGTGAATTTTAAACTAGTGTTTTCTTTTTCCTTGTTGCAAATGTAATACATTATTAAGGTAGAAATTTTTTTAAAAATCTAAAAAAATAAACAACTTTATGATTTAAGATTTAACCACTGAGAAATGTGTACTGTTTCCATTTTGGTGTGTTTCCTTCTAGTCACACACATGAGCACTTACATGCACATACACACATACACGCCATCTATTTACTGACAACTCTTACATTTATGTTCCAGATCAGCTCTCTTCTGGGGGAGTCAAACTCATGTGGCCAACTGCCATGTTACTCAATTGTTCTGGTTTGCCCAGGGCTGAGTAGTTTCTTGGGATGCAGAACTTTCAATGCTGAATTTGATACAATCCTGGGCCAACTGCCCACTGGATGGTCCACAGACACCTTAAACTCAGCATGTACAAAACTGAATTCATCTTTCTCACACCAAACTTCCTGCTCCTTCAGTGGTCTGATCATAAGATGTGGTACCATTTCCCATCCATGTGACCAAGCCAGGAATCAGGGACTAATTCTTGAGTCTTTCCTTTTCCTCTCTCTATATCTAACAGGCAATCTGGTACCAAGTTCTGGTCATCCCTGTCTGATAAATAACTCTTACATAGATTACTGCTCAGACATCTAACCAGATCTCCTGCCTCTAGCCTTGCCCTCATTCAATCCAAGTTCCACAAAACAGGCAGAGCACTGATCCTAAGAATTCAAATATGATGAATCACTCTTCCGCATAGTTCCCCTCAGTGCCTCTCATTGCTCTTGGTATAAAAATCAAAAGTCCTTAACATGATCCATGATGTTCCATTCACCTCACTAACTTTGTCATCTCTTATCCTGCCCTGGGGCCTCTTTCCCAACACATTAAAATGCTGCAACATTGAGCTTATTAATGAAAAATGTCCAAGCCTTTGCATATACCTTCAAGTCCTGGATTAGACACTATGTTCTCCCACGAAGCCTACTCTGAAGGCTATAAATATATTATGCTCTTTTTTAACACATGTGTGCAACTTACATGTCAGCAGAATTTTGAGGACTAGTTAGTTGGCTGAGAATGTCTTAAACAATGAGAGATCTTGTATCAGACTTGGTGTTTGTGTCCTCAATACCCTTAAGAAAAATTCAACAAGGGATTACATTTTCACAGTCTATTCAGTTAAGCAGTGGTTCTTTACTTTGCACATTAGAATCACCTTGGCAGCTTTTAAAAAATTTCTGATACTTCGGTCCTAGACCCAGAAATTCTGCTTAATTGTTCTGAGATGGGGTGTAGGAATCAATATTTTTTAAGCTCCCCAGGTGATTCTAATATGTACCCAAGGTTGAGAACCACTGCCTTAGTTATACCACTGTAGTCCCACCCAGTGTTTACTATACAATTCTTTTCTTCCTAGCCTAAGATTAATTGTGGGCTTCATCACTTGTTGTTAATCACAACCCAAATATCTCCCAGGAGAAGCATACCTATGTGTGCATCAAGGCCAGCTTTAGCAGCAATAAAATGATATTTTGATAGCCATGTTTTTGAATTCTGTCTTTATTTCTCAATTAGACCAAACTCAGGAAGAAATGCAATGAATTTTCACCACTAAATCTCAACAAAGAGGGCGGGATTAAAGGTTTAGAATTAGAATAATGATTCTCAACCAGGGTAATTTTGTCCCCTAGGGGACATTTGGCAGTTTCTGGAGACATTTTTGATTAAAACAACTGGGGAGTGCTACTTGTAACTAGGGGGCAGGGGCCCACTAAATGTCCTACAATGCACAGGCCAATCCCCTCCTGCAAGGAATTATCCAGCTCTAAATGCCAGTAGTGTTGTGGGTGAGAAGCCTTGATTGAGAAATGACTCCAAAGCTTCCTTCTAACTTTAAAATACTTGTGTCAATGACTAGCTGAGGAAGAGTCTTGAGTAATATGATGAACTGGAGTGGGCAGATGAACTAGTTTTGGAAAGAAAGAAACAATGGGTGCGGATATAGAGAAATTTAAGGCACAAATGGGTGAATTGAGGGAAACGAGTTGTTGTTTGACTATTTCTTCTATCTCAGTCATTCTCCACATGTGGACTCTGAACCAGCAGCAGCAGCAGCAGCAGCAGCAGCCAGGAACTTGTTAGAAATGCAAATTCTTGGGCCCCACCCCAGACCTACTGAATCAGAAACTCTGGGGTTAGGACCCAGCAATCTGTTTTAGCAAGCCCTCCCAGTGATTCTGGTGTTGCTAAAATTTGACGATATTGTTCTAGATCATATGCTGACCTCGTCTTGAGGTCTGTTGTGTTTTGGACCATCATATGCCTCCAAGAATTGATCTTATTATTGGGAGTAGCAGGGGTGAGTGCATTGTAAGAAAGCTTATGAAGAGGGCCAGCTGGTCCACAGGGGAGACGAGCTGGAGGTAATGCTTCCTGACAAGTCCAGTTAGTGATTTTACTCTTTCGTGGAATAGCTGTCACAAAGTGTTGTAAATGCCAGCACAACCGGGCATGCTGGGTGGTCAACACAATGTTTGGGTAGAGGTTTATAGCCAAGGGGAATGAAAGGCAGGAAGCAGGGGAGAAAGACAAGTTGTAGAAAAAGTTCTGAAGATCGGAATCTAGATGGTCCTTTCCTTTCTCACCCACTTTAAGACTTAATTGAATCCTGTTGTCTCACTCACCCCACCTCTCTCTCCTGATTTATTCCCTTAAAAGTCTCCTAGCTTAAAAGTAAGCAGAGATTTATCATTCTTAGTACTAGACTTGGTCCTTCCTATATTAGAGACTGTTCAAAGAAGTAAAGTACTAAACCAGGAAATATGCCAGGGAAATGAAAGGGACTTGACATTTAGAAAATCCACAAGGCTGCTTTCTTTCCTATTCCTTTTCTGAGAAGAATTTAGGCCCACTTGTCCTCCACAAGCTATGCTGTGACAGCCAGATGTGGCCGAGATACTGTTTCTTCTTTTTGTGAATTTCATTTCAGCTCCTCATTCCTGAAGGAGTGTTTTTTCCCTGTAGGCTGCTTCATCATCCAGACTCTTCCCTTCCTTCCTTTTTTTCTTGTAACCCCCTGTGGCTGGTGGAGGGAAAGATATGTTTAAATTTGGGGAAAAAACTGTCGGGAGAGAATATGGTGATAAATGAGCTGCAACTGGGTATTCTCTGAGACACGACAATAAGGAAAGAAACTTCCATAATGAATCTAGACTTGCCTTAAATGAAAGCAAATGTCCCAGGCCAAAAGTGATATGATGGAAATATCTATCTAATCAGTAGTATCGATATATGTGAGGGTAAGAATGAGTAGATGAGAGGGGTCTTTGAAAGGACAGACCAAATAGCAAAATTCTGGCAGACTGTCTTCCATAGGATCTGGCTAATGTAACTATAGTTTTATGTGTGTGTGTGTGTGTGTGTGTGTGTGTGTTTATCCAACCATTCATCCATCCATCTATTAAGCAGATATTTGTAAGAATCTACTATGTGCCAAGCACTGTTTTAGGGACTGAGGGTACAGAAGTGAATTAGATAGGCCAGTTCCTTTCCCATGGACCTTGGCACTTATATTTCAGTGGAGGAGACAAACTATAAACACGTAAACAAATGAACAAGATGATCACAGATGAGGGTAAGTGCCATGGGGGCGGTTACTAGGTGATGAGGTGGAGAGTAACCAGAGAACTGGAGGAATGTATATGTGAGCCACAAGGTCTGGGAAGGCATTTCTGAATGGTTGAGTTTTGACCTGATACCTGAAGGTTAAATATTTGCCAGTGATTCAGAGATAGGGAGTGGGTGAAGAGGGGCAGATAGGAATTTCAGGTACATATTAAGCTCCGGAAAAGTAAACTCAGGGACTACTTGAGCCTGTTAAGAAAAATTATCTACAATCTGGAAATACTCCAACAGTGTGACTGCAAGCCCTTTCAATGCGATACTGAAATTTTAACAGGCCCACCCAAGGATGATTTAGTTTCCTACAAAAATTTGCCACTGTTTGACTTTGCTATTTATTATTTAATAATTAAGGGCTCGAACTCTGTAAAGTTATATATGTTAAACTTGTATATGATGAAATGATTTCTTTCTGTTAGCAAAGAGTACCCTGAAGATTATGATTTATTGCCTTGAAAAACATTAACAATTTTGTATCTAGAAATCTTAGTCCTGTTTAAAGAAACAGACAATGTAAACCAAATTCCTCAACATGCTCTTGGAGAAGTTTTATGATCCTATTGGATCTGCATTAATTAGTGAGTTGAATAAAATTTTTGATACATGTTCATTTGATAGTTCAATGAGAATCATGCTTTTAACTTTTTGAAAATTATACTTTGACAAGACTCATCATGGCTCAACATAGGAGTCTGGAGTCAGAGATTAGCTTGAATGAGTCTGCAAAGGCCTAGAATTACCTGTATTTTTAAGAGCAAGTATCTTATTAACTTAATCAGACTCTCCAATCTCTTAAGTCTTTGAGACAAACTTCTGACCAGAGTAGAATCTCTCCAGACTCCTCATATATCCTTGCCTTGAATTTTCCATGCTCACCGAGTAATGGTTTAGTTGCTAATTCTGCTTCATAAGTGTTCAGATATCAGGGAAGGGGTTCCTTGTATGGAGCAAGAGAATTATAGTTCTTGCCAAATTAATTTATTAATATTTTATTACATTTTTTTGGTAAATTAATATCTTGGCCTCCTGATGTATGCATCTCCCTCTTACATGAGTCAATTCTCTATGTGACTCAATTCTTTCAAGTCCCATCAAGTCTTGGTGATTGGACAAAGCTGAGTTCTTGTATCAGCATAGAAGCTGGAGACCAGACCAGGTGAGAGGGGACCCTTGCTGGCACCGTGCAGCATAAGTGCCCTCTGTAGGCAATGTGAGGAGGCATCTCTTCTTCTCTAGCCTGTTCCCTTCTAACTGCATAGGGCGGAGGTGGAGTTGACAACCATTGTAGCTTTTTCTCCTTATTGGGGTATTCCAAAAGCATTTGTGCTCCTTTGCAACGAATTCAAGGTCCCAAGAGGAAACATAATTCACATGCTGTCAGAGAGAAAATAATTAATTGCTTACAGGGTGAGTCAATTTGCTCTGTTTGACATTAGTTTTGTGTTCTCCATACAAATAAAACCCTGGCCTTCCTCAATCCTTTTTGGGAAATCCAAACACTTTGCAGACAGGTGGGATGTCATGGGCACCATATCTTTGGGGAGATGCTGATACCTTCTCCAGCTCCTGAGAAGGATATTCTATGGGATTATTCTGCTAAGCACCTAAGAAAGGGTCATTTTTCTTGGCTTCAAGGACTCTCTCTTTATAAAAGCTGATCTTCTTCCTAAGAGATGGCTCTCCACAGGTTTTATTTGACGATTCTATTGAAAATACTTTCCAGAAAGAAATGCCCAGGATGGCTGCAGATTGTGATGCTTTTTTTTTTTTAAACAACATTCCCATTTAATGTTTAAAATGTGGGCGAGAAACTGAATGCCTTGCAGAAGCTTGTTCAATACAAAGCCCTCTCAGGATGTCAGCTCAGTTTGTGGAGATCTTCCCATTGACAAGGCTAGGTTAAAGACAACATTTTTAAATGTGCAAAAATAAAAATTTAAATATTGAGGCAACTATTTCAGTTTCTGTGTTAACAAAGTAAGACAATATAAAAAATGGAGTGACTCCCATTTTTAAAAACTTAAATAAATAAGTAAAACAACTAAGAGCAACCAGCATAATCAGTGTTCTCAGCACATGGCATTATTTGGACACAGTAGTGAGTCCCATTGGTTTGAATTACGCCATAAAACTATGTTGGCGTGCTCTCAGAATTTCCACTCAGAATAATCCTTCCCTTCATCATTAAGCAACTTCATGCAGGTTCCAGTTTTCCTTAAGCATCTTCCTGGTATCTGGTTAGCTATTCATTTTAAGTACAGATGCAGGTGATGGATGGGCTAAATAATGTGAGGAAACTGCTTCCAATAACAGCAATTGTGATGTATTTAGCTGGACATTCTCTCTTGTGGGAGAATGTCCACCAGGATAATGATAAGAGGGCTGTCTTTACTTTCAACTAGACGTCCCACCAGGGCACTGATTAGCATTCATTTGGTGCTCTTAGTTCAGAATTGGAAAGTGTTTCCCAAAGGTGATTTCTTCAAAAATATTTTTTGAATCAAAGAAAGAGTATAACCTTGGACAATTTTCCCAATAAAGTAGTTTGGCCAGGTTGTGCCACCTCTCTTGTGCTTTTTTCTCTTAATGGTTGGGCAATGACGGACCTTCCTCTTCACCCACAAGGGTTTCTGAAAAGGAGGAATTGGGGAGTCAAGAAGAATCTCTTAGGAGCTGCTACACCCTCATCCTAGATCACTGAGAAAGCAAGAGCCATCATAGGTAAGGTATGCCAGGTTAGGCAGGAGTCAAATGCTCTTTAGTACAATAATGTCAGGTAGTTGTTTCATGAGGAGCAGGTTCGAGGTCATGTTAACAGGAAAAAGATTCCTTTTTAAATTTATTTTTTGTAGTGAAAGATACATAATATAAAGTTTACCATTTTAACTATTTTTAAGTTACTTCTCTGTGGCATTAAGTATATTCACATTGTGGTGCAACCATTACACCCATTCATGGTCCAGAACTTTTCCATCTTCCCCACTGAAACTCTGTATCCATTGTATTCTAACTCCCATACTCAGAGAATTCCTGATGAACTCTGTATGGGGTAAAGTGTCCAAGTTACTTGTGTGGTTTGAATATTAGAAAAAGAGACAGAAAATGGCCCTTTAATATATGTGAGGAAATGGTCTCAGGGTGCTCATATGGTGTTTGCCAAGGTTGTTCTGGGATGGCATTTTGCCACAGCACTAGGTACAAATAATATGTTAATAAACACTTGCTGACGGCGCCCTCTGCCCTCTTCTTCTCTAAGACCCCCATCTGGAAGAATCTATTCTGAACACTAGCATTACCTTCTAAAGAATATGTACTGGGTATTAACAATATGCTGAACAAATCAAAGGAAATGATTAATACCATATTTCATAGAATCTAAGAGGTATATTCTTATTAAAATACCAACATCATTTTTTGCCCACCTAGAAAAAATAATTCTATACTTCATGAATAACCAGAGAAGACCCTGTATAGCCAAAGCAACCTTAAGCAAAAAGAACAAGTTGGGAGGCATCAATTTACCAGGCTTCAGGCTGTAATACAAGGCTGCAGTAACCAGAACAGCACCGTATGGTACAAGAAAAGAGACACAGACCTATGGATCAGAACAGAGAACCCAGATATGAAACCATCCTCATATAGCCATCTGGTCTTTGACAAAGCAGACAAAAACATACACTGGGGAAAAGAATCCCTATTCTATAAGTGGTGCTGGGAAAATTGGATAGCCACATGTAGAAGACTGAAACAGGATCAGCACCTCTCACCTCTCACAAAAATCAACTCACAATGGATAACTGAGGTACATATTTTCTTATCAATAAAACATTGGCAAGTAAACATTGTGTTACAGTTTTACTGAGAGACTATTTTTTTCCCTAGTGGTACATTAAATAATTGATAGTCTCAGATTTTATGAAACATTACATATAGATATATTTTATTTCTGTTAAATATTAGAATGATGATAAATAAAGCATTCTGGTTGAAAGAGTCAAGGGAAATGCTTATCAGGATGATTTATTTTTTAATAAACATAATGCCACAAAATAAAGGCAGCACAATCCAATAAGAAGAACATTAAATTTAGCATTTAACAACATGGGTTTTTCAGCCTTGGTTTCCTCATTGTAAAATTAAGATAATAAAACCTACCTCACAATGTGATTAGAAGTAAATGAAATTATGATTTTGATAAGGCTTTTGTAAATTGTAATATGCCATAGAAATCAAAGATAATTTCAATAAATAGCTAATATCAAATATAACTTTAAATCTATTCAAGAAATAGTATAATGCCTTTTATATAGTTCAGAAGATATTTGTGTTATTATCTCTAGGGTTACCATAACAAACAAGAGTCTTCTCTGAATATTTAAGGTATATAAGTGTATTGAATATCACAGGTATTTGAGGCTCAGTAGACATTGTTGAGAAAGCACTGAGCATCTGACACCTTCAGAGCTACTTTAAAAAATTAATGTTTGTCAGAAGTAATGGGAAAACACTACAGGATTTTCCTCTACACTCATGACTAAGACAAGGATGCCTTCTACCTCCATTACCATTTAACATTGTATTGAGAGTATTAGCCCATGCAATTAAAGAAGAGGAATTATTAGGGCCATAAGAAGTAGATAAGGAAGGAAAGATCTCTCTCTATTTTTAGAATATATGATTATATATTTGGAAAATTTCCCCAAATTAATGGAAAAATTACTGTAAACAATAAGAAAACTTAATAAAATAGCAGTTTAAGAAAACAAAATTTGATGGCCTTTATATATACAAACAATAGACAAAAGGTCTAACTGAGAAACAGAAAATAAGAAAAGTACCTTAAGCACTCCTGCAAAATACAAAAGGAGACTTTAAGAATGAAAAGGCATGCCGTATTCTGGGACAGGAAGACTCAATATTAAAGAGACAATTCTGCCCGATTTATAAATTTAATGCAATCTCAGTAAAAATACCATCAAGTTTTGGGTTTTTAATAGTATCAGATAAGTTGTTTATAAATCTCAATGGAAAGAATAGACAGGTAAAATATTCAGGAAAACACTTAAAAAGACAAGGAATACAGAAGCGGGAGGGGCTAGCTCTAGTAGGTGTTAAAATGTACTACAAAATAATTAACTATAAGGGAAGGGGTAAAAAGTGGAAGAAACAAGAATAGAAGCTAAACTTTTCTGAATATACCTTGCTTTGCAGTTTTGACTTTGGAACCATGTAAACATTTTATATAATTATAAAACAAAATTAAATTTGGAAAGCAATTTTTAAAAATTTAAAACAAAGTGAAACAACTGAACCTGACAGTTCTATGTGCTAGAGGTTTAACTACGAAGAGAAATTGTTTCAAGAGACATTAAAATATGACTCAGGCCAGGCGCAGTGGCTCATGCCTGTAATCACAGCACTTTGGGAGTTCTCAGGCGGGAGAATTGCTTGAGGCCAGGACTTCAATACCAGCCTGGGCAACATAGTGAAGCCCTGTCTCTACAAAAAATTTAGAAAATTAGCCGGGCATGGTGGCATGCTCCTGTAATTCCAGCTACTCAGGAGGCTGAGCCAGGAGGATCGCTTGAGCCCAGGAGTTTGAGGCTGCAGAGAGCTGTGATTGTGCCACTACACTCCAGCCTGGGTAACAGAGTGAGACCCTGTCTCTAAAATAAATAAATAAATACATAGTAAAAAATAATGTGATTCAACACCCATAGAAACATATATGCTATGAAGAAAAAGAATTGAAAAATTTCAAAATTCATTTAGTTCAAAAATTCATTCCAGAAAGCAAGGAAATTAATTAAACACTATTAGTTCTTATGTAAAAAGAACTCAAGAGCCAACTTGAAGGGGTTTTCATCAGCCAAACATGGGACAACTTAAAATCCCAAAGAAATAATAATAAATGGAATAGGCTGAAACCTTCAAATATATGAGAAATCCATAAATAATACTGAGGGCATTCTTGCCAGAAAACAGACGCTAAATATGATCAAATCCCAACTACCCAACTACCTATTTATAGGAAATGCAGAACATGAGAAATGCTATAGGACAAACCACCCTGGTTTGTAAATTGCAAGGAAATGAGAGAGAGAGACAGAGAAAGAGAGAGAGAGACAGGCAGACAGAGAAAGATAGAAAGAGAGAGAGACACACACACACACAGAGAGAAAGAGAGAGAGAGAGAGAGACAGAGAGACAGAGAGAGAGAGAGAAACTAACTGATTAAAAGACACCAGAAACACCTCAGTCAGATACAATGCTTGGACATTGTTTAAATATTAATTTAAAAGCAAATAAAAATATCTGTTTCATAAATGAGAAAATCAGGCAAATATGAATAATGGCAGAATAATTGATGGTATTAAGGAAGTATACTTAATATTAATGATATTAACTATGATAATAAGAAGTAATGGTTTTATGGTTATGTTTATAAAAAGACTGCTTATTCTTTAGCAACACATACTGTAGTATTTTTGGATGAGGTGACCTGATTTGGGACAGGGCCACATCATGACTTTCATTGGCACCAGGCACTTTTGCCTTCAGGGGCCCCTGTCACCAGAATAGATTTTCTTGGGCCCTGAAAAGTTCACTGTTTTCTGATGTGAGAAAAAACTTAGAACATTTTATTCAATCTTACAACTTAATTTATTTCTTCTGATTTTAAAAGAAATTGAAACATTTTTGTGGGCTCCTGAGGATTCAACAAGCCTCCCAGGTGATTCTGATGCAGGCTAAGTTTGTGAACCATTGGTCTATACCAGTGGTTCTTAATTGGGAGTGATTTTACCCTCCAGGGAACATTTGACAATGTCTGACTGACATGGGGAGGGGTGTGTGTGAGTGTGTGTGAGGGGGATGGAATATTGCTGGTGTCTAGCAGCCAAGGATGCTGCTAAGTATCCTAAATGCACAGGGCAGTTCCCCACAGCAAAATCCAAATGTCAACAGTGCAGCTCTGAAGAAACCCTGGTCCTTCCCTCCTCCCATCCTCCCTCTCTCCTCTTCCTCCCTTTCTCCCTTCCTTTCTTATTTCCTTTTTATTCCTCCCTCTCTTTCTTTCTTTTCTTTTCTTTCTTTCTTTCTTTCTTTCTTTCTTTCTTTCTTTCTTTCTTTCTTTCTTTCTTTCTTTCTTCCTTTCTGCTTTTTCTCCTCTCTCTCTCTCTTTTACTCCCACTTGTTCCTCTATAGATAGCAGAGCACTCAAAAGACCACAAAGGTGCTCCTTCTCTGACTTTTATTTATTCAATTACAGATAATCCTCTATTTTTATCCATCTAATAACTCCTCATGATAGAGTTGATCTATGGTTAAAGGAGGCATTATTTTATTTCTGGCCAAAAACAGTTCATTTATCTCCCTGGGAGTAGGATGGTGCTGCTCAGATTATAGGTGATAATTGCCACCTACGCTTGAGGCTGTAGCTCTTGGCCACTCTGCATAAGTGTGCAGGACAGCCATGAATCCTGATTTTGGCGTGAAAGACAGCTTCCAGTGGGAGTTGAGGCTTGAAATCTCTTGGCTCTTACAGGAGATATCAGGTACAACTCTTGCGTTACTCCTCAGGAACATAGAATGAGCATGTCTGCTTAGAGTTCAACTGCAAAGCTCACAGAAAATGGGTTTAAGCAATGACATAAAGTCACCTTAAAGAGGCTGGGACTAACCAATTAGATAGAATTCTAACTTGATTAATAGCATCTACCAATCAAAAGAATTATATCCCTCAGAAGGTTTGTGGGGCAAAAGGAGTAAGGAAAATGTAAAGTTACAAAGGTAAATTCATCAGTGCCCATCTAACATTTTTTAGGGGATGAGGTGCCCCGAAAGGTCAACATGAATGTTTAGTCTGCCTGATGCACCATTGCACCCATAGTGGAGGTGAATGCCCCCAGATTTCAGAGTCCGAAGCCATTAACTGTCTTAGTTATCCAGCTTTGTTTCTATCAATCACAGCAACCTTATGATGATTGTCTTCCTGTGTTTTGCCCACAAGAAAATGCCCTGGTGAAACTGATATGGCTGCTGATTCTGCTTGATTGTCATGTTTTTTACTGAACATTAATCAATTGGCCTTTCAGTTTATAGGCACCAGTCTTCAGTAAATTTACTTAGTCATCATGACCTGGTAGAGTCAATTGTGGGCCATCAACAACATGGAACTTCTAGACTTCTAAAACAGAGGGAGGTCCAGAACATGGACTACAGGCAGTATCTCCTGGAGTCTGCTTCTGGCATTCAATCCCTTGTCTTCCTTTGGTGATTCCTAAATGCACCTTTTCTTCCAACTTCTACATTCTTGCGGTGCTCAAAAAGCATTTGTGATAGATTGAAAAAAATGGCCACAATACTTTCCAGCTTCTCACATCAAGAGGTATAGTCTGTCTCCTTACCCCTTGATCATGTGACTTGCTTTGGCCTAGACCCTGGAGGAAGTGACCTTATGAGAATTTTGAGCATGGACTTTAAAGAGGTCTTGTAGTTTATGTTTTTGCTTTCTTAGAGCCCTAAGATCACTGCGTGAATAAGTCCCAGCTGGCCGGCTGGATGGTGAGAGCCATATGGCCCTTCCCCTGCCCCCATCATTTCAGATAACAGCCAGTCAACCCCAGAACCAGCACCGCCCTGCTCATGGGTACCTGACTGCAAATGCCAGAGAAAGTCCAAGCAACACTAACAGAAGAACCACCTAGATTACCTCAGCCCAATTTTCTAATGCTCAGAATCATAAGCTAAATAAATGGTTCTTGTTTTAAGCTACTAAATCTTGGGATAGTCTTTTACACAATAATTAATAATTGATATAGCAATATTTTTGTTTTTAATAACTCCCAGTTATACTCTGAACTTATTGCCACAGTTTTGTCTCGGAGAAGCCATGGGCTTTTCCTCTTGACATAACACAATTAGCTTCAAATGGCTCTAGCAAAAGAAATAGCCTGTTTCTTCTAAGAAGATGCTAAGATGTGAAGGGTTGGGTAAATCATACAGAAAATTTGGGGTTTGCCAACATTTGCTTGAGGAGAAAGAGGAGAGTTAAATATATTTTAAAAATTGCATTTCTTAGACATAGATTTCTGACCTTCAGCCGGCGGTCTGGGTCTCCGCTGCATAGAGAATTTACTGATACTTTGAATGATTTCCAGGCTGGGCTTAAGTTATTCATCACAACCTGGGAAAAGAAAGAGAGGAGTGGTGAGTAGGGGAGAAAATGCTTGACATTTTCACATTCACATTAAAACTGCTTGAGAAGCCATTGTAATGCTTATGAAAAGAACAATTGCCTGAAACAGGCGCCTTAATAAAAAACTTGAGGTAGTAAATCTTTTAAGGGTGCCCACTAAGCAGGTCATTATGAGCAGATCTCCCGCAGTCACTGTTCTGGCTGTTGTTTCATGAATAATGATAATAATATTTTCTAGCATGTGGATACTGAGGATGATCCCTTCTATATCAACAGGGGCTGAAATTAAGGAGGTGGGGCTGCTTCTGGTGGTTGATAGAGCATCCCCAGTTGTGTAGGACTGTCAGTCTTAGGACATAAATTCCCTTCTCTTGTGGTCAGCAGAGGTAAGGACTCTTGGCAGGAGTAGAGGGTGTGGGAAGACAGTTCCACCATGAAAGAATTATGATGTGACCCTGGGTCACATGAGATTACAAGTCAGAAGAGAAATTTCTGGATGAAGAAGAATCCCGAGAGCACATTTATACTAGCTGGTCACCATCTTGATTAGAATATCCCAGAAAGGCACAACAGGGCAGATCTTCAGATTATAGACTAAGTCTATAACATAGGTAAACCCTTTTGAAACCAGTTTATTAATCATAAACGTGGCTAAATCCTGCCCAAGAGTCTACATGAGTCAAGTCTTACCCTGCCATCACTATGGTTCACATATTTCAGTTTGGCTCAGAATGTATGAGCAGCTGCTCTGTGCCTAGCATTGTACTGTGTACACTAGGGGAGGGGTTCCCAAAGTGTGGCTCCTGGACCAGCAGGAGCTGCATCATCTGGAATCTTCTTAAAAACACAATTTGCTAGGCTCCACTCAGCCCTACTGACAGACAGTCTGGACGTGAGCCTCTTAGGTGATTCTGATGCATAAAACTTGATAACCACTGCTCTAGGAGACATACAAATAAGGTTAAATGGAATTCTGTCATATTGATTTTTCTTTTTATGAAGTTTTTAAGTTAGCAGAAGTCTTAGAATTTTTTAAAAATTAATTCTCTACCCAAATAACATAATTATTTTATAAGTGATTGCCTCCTCTACTGCATTCCTTAGTAGAACTACGAATTATTGACTAGATCATGGACTCATCATCAAATTTCTTTTTATGCATTGAAGTAGAGAAATAACGTGTATGTGTGGCTTTGTCATGTCTCCTAATACCCTGAGGATGATCAAAGTGATAGTAAAAAGGAAAATTAGATAAAATTGTTTGGGTTAATTTAAATTTCTTACCTTGATTTGAAAATGCTAATAAGTGAAAATGTTACATGGCAACAGTTTCAAAAAACTCAGTAACAACTACAAATTTCCTCTGAAACTAAAATCTGTATGTGTGCATGTGTGTGTGTGTTTGTGTGTGTGTGTGTGCTGCCCCAAGTAAACAGTATTGCCTGGTATTTATTTTGTATCTACTGAGAAAGCAAGAAAAATCAATGTTATGTTGCTTGACTCATTGGAAAACTTTGCAATCATGTTTCCTGTGAGACCCCAGAAGCCCCTCAGCATTGGGGTAAGGCGGGGAAGTTCTAGAGATTCTTGGGAATAGGAGAATTTACCAATATCAATAATGAAAAGAAAAATGCTGTCAGGAGCAAAGGAAAGGAGGATCTTGTGAGAGAAGAAGTCCAAAAATATTCCATCCCTTCTCCCTGATTAAAACCCCCATTCACAACTGTAGCAAAAGTATGAATGGATACGACTTCCAATTCTCCCCAAAGTTTATTTACTTCTCCCGAAAGAAGTTTACTTCAACAAAGGGATCTTTATGTGTAAAGATTGTTTTTGGTGGTGGGATGGGATGCCACTCAGGGCAACTGTGCTAGCTTCACCTCAATCTATTCTCCAGGGATTAAGTTCCGGAGAATCACATTGTTCTAATCTATAGCATGCAGTAGACATACTATTTATACTCAATTCTCTTCATTTATTCTTTTACTAAACACATTTTATTAGGTGCCTACTATGTGTCAAATGATATCCATAACTAGTCGATTCAAGACTATTTAAGTTTTCCCTGTCTTAAGTATGACAATAAGAAGTTCCCCTAATACCAACTGCAACTCTGCTCCTTCAGGAAAATGCATTGGATTTCCAATGTGGGGTAGTGGGAACATAGCACCCCCACCATCACCCTATGAAAGTCATGGGTGTTCCTTCTTTTTTCACCCTGGTACCAGTATACAAGCAACAACTCAGTCTTCTCTCAGCTCTAAGTCATTCAGCACAATTATGCCACTTCTATCTTATCAATGCACTTCCCGCTCCTACAGAATTCCTCTTGGACCCGCTTATAAGTAAAATAAAATAAAAAATGGAGATTGGGGTTGGTTGTTGAATGTGTGTGTGGTAGTGGTTATAGGGGTAGGACAATGAGGGATAGGGTTTGGGACTATATGGAGAAAGAGTAGGGAGGGTGAGAAGGAGATACAACTAGACCAAGTGGCAGCTGAGACAGGACAGCTGTTCATATGATAAGATTGACATCAGTCCAGTGAATGTGCTTTCCCTGGGGAGGCAGATTGGCTCCCCAAATTACAGTGAAGCTCAGAATCAACCAATCTCAATTTAAACCTCAGCTCTACTCTTTGTTAACTGTGAGACCTGGGAGAGCTACATAACCTCCCTAAAGTTCAGTTTCTTCAACTGTAAGATGAGGATAATAATAGTAATTATGTCAAGGAATTGTTGTGAGAAGTAAATAAAATAATGCATGTAAATCACTTAGTAGAATACTTAATACCTAGTCATCCTCATTAAATGTTAGCTGGTATTCACATTTTTATTATTAGTAAGTTGCTGGCTGTCTGAATTGAAGGTCAACAATAGAAAATTGGGGTTAGAGAGGGTTTTCTCTTTTAACAACTAAATTGAAATTTAAAAAAAAAAAAACTAAGCTAAAAATGGCAGAGAGTCCTCTTGAGGACAGTGAAGACTCCAAGCCTGAGTACATATCTATAGACATTAAGAAACATAAGGAGTTCCTCAAAACAGGTCAATGTATCATTTTAGGAGACAAGGTAGCATAGCTGAAGATGACTCTTCTTACCTCAGTTCGGTGCACCAGCTGCTGAGTTGCATCATCATTCATACGAAAAATTTCCAGAAATGGGTCAGATTTGCTGAAGAAATCCTAAAATAGATAAATAGCAATAAGTTGTCATTTTTTTCCTCCTGCACTTGATCTAGTCCTGATCAATCAGGACGATTTAATCAACAAGAAACCCTCCTAATTTCCTATTGTTCATACATAGAATGGAGGCCAGGCTTGTCAACTCTTCCTGCCTCAATTCTACCCAAACTCTCTCCCCCTGGCCCTGTAATTCTATGCATCACCCTTTCTTGCTTTGTTCTTCATCCCTGTGATCCACTTTTGGCTAGAATGAAATGCATCTAAAGTCCAGATCCTTTGTGAAGTAAGTATTTGGTTGGTTGAGGTCTGAAGTATTCTTCAAAGATCAATTCAAATGCCAATTCATTGAAAATCAATGTATCTGTTGCCTTAAACATGCTAATTATAGTTATTATTTAATATAAAGCCTATATAATGACTATAATGAATGGATCACTTATGGGTCTGTTTCTATTGTCTGTTTCTTGGTTCTGCCTCTTGGTGTGCTTGTTAATTTTTGAATAATAGTAGACACTGTGTAAGAAAGATTATAAAGGTTTTACACAAGTTTTTACCTTCCAGTAAGCAGTTAGAATGGGGACAGTCACCCAAATCTAATCAGGATTAAGCCATTGAGAGGTTGAGTTTCTTCAAAAGTCTTTAAAGGCCCAATATATTTCTGATTCCCTTACTTCTTGGATATAGTCCTGGAAGGGCTCTAACTGAAAGCCTGAGTGTTTATGAGGGCTGTTCCTTCTTGACAAGTCTTCAATGCCAACTTGTATTTGTGAGAATCTCAAAGGCACTATTTATCTCCATAATCTCATGTCTCTAGATTTCTGCTCAGTTTCTCTCTATGCTGCTATTTGCTAATTGGTGAATGCCTCGAGAGGATAAGCCACTCAGACTACCAGACTACTTCCCTTCTCTGAAGCATCTATGGGTCTTTAGCCCTAGCTCTCTTAGCAGTCCTGAAATTCCCTTTTTCTTCCCCAGCCCCATGAGGCCATCAAAACCTCTGCTCAGTCTCTGTTTCCCAGTAGCTATTTCCTGCTGGGCTTCTCAGCCTCTCCATCGAGCTATTTTAGGAATCAGCCTTGAGGAATTGCCTTGAGTAGAAAATCTGCACAGAATATCTGAATCATTTTGATGAACCAATTTTTCTTCTCTCCAGTTTCTTGGCCCCTCAAATCTTGACTGCCTTAGGCATTCTCAGATGTCTCTTGTATCTTGTTCAGTGTTTATAGTTGTTTTCAACAGGAGAATGATGTAAAACAAAAAGGTATTTTTTTGTTGGAAGTAGAACCTATCTCTATCCTTCTTTTAAGCTTATTTTTTTATCTCAATGGATTATAAATTCTCAAGAGAGGAAAAACTTTATTCATTTTCCTTCATATTAAATATTTCTACTATTTCCTCAGCATCTTCCATGGTGTTACATTTTAGTAGTACATAGTGCTTATTGAATGAATGAATGAACATATAAATAAATGATGAATAACATAAACACCTGGTGTAGGATAGAAGGCTATCTGAGCAATAGCCTTAGTCAACACACTCTTATTGTGTATCTCACCAAAGAATTGTTTTTCATAAATCTAGACTGTAGCAAAGCAGAATTAAGCCCATGTTTGCCTTAAAAGTCATCTTTTATCCCTAAAAGGTAGCAGGCCAGAGTCAAACTCATTATTTCTTTTTGTGCATTGTTTGGTCTCTACTTTTAAATTTTCTCTTACTATCAATGTCTTTACCAGCCATCCTATTCTTGAGCTCAGCAAAATATTTATAGAGCATATACTGATCACAGAGCTTTGGTGCTTAATGTTAGGATACAGGGAGAGAGAGAACCTGGTCTCAGCCCTCCAAAGTACCATCTAGTTTGGTGGTGAGACAAATATGCAAATAAATATAACCTGAGGCTAAGTAAAAATGAATGAATGAATGAAGATACAAGGAATGTTCAGAGAAGAAGAAGGAGTTGATGAATTTTGATGGGAAAAGATGGTCATGAGAAGGATATTTCCTCAGGAGGGAACAGCCTGAGTGAAGTGTGAAAGAGTAGACACAGAGGGAGATACCCCATGTAGCTTAATTGGACTGAAGCCTAAGGAAGTGTAGGGGAGGAGTTGGAAACAATGTTAGCAAAGTCAGCTCCAGGATGTGAAGGGCCTTAAATGCTCATCCAAAGTCTGTACTGGCCTCAGGAGGCAGTGGAGAGCCATTGAAGGATCTTGAGCAGAAAAATAAATGATTGGCTCTGTAACAAAGAATGTCAGCCTAGAAATGTAGGACATGTTAGAAAGAGAAGAGATAGGAGGTGAGGATAACTCTTTTCCCCCTTTTCTTTCCTCCCCACCCAATCAGGAACCAAACACCCAGAGGCTGGGATATACCCTTGCACTCTATTTCTAAAGCACTGCCTTCATCTTGTCAAGAACCCACAGTGTCTTCTTTCATCATAAACCTGTTTCTCCCAGCAAATGGCCCCTTTCTCCCCCAGACACACGTCTAGCTGATTCCCACTTCTAGGAGACTGCTCAAGACATTAGCCCCTCAGGCCTGTTTCTGTTTCTACATTCATCTTAAAAAATTGGAACCTCCCTCTCTCCTCCCTTCCCTGATGAATGTGGGCCACATTAGCTTGTTCCTATGCACCCTTCGGCTCTTTCTCTAGTAGCTTCATGCTTTGCTTCCTTAAATAGATATTGGTCCCTCAGGGGATGTGTTTATGAATCGTACTTAGAAACAGCTAACCACAAAGGAAGAACTCTATCAATTATTTTGCTTTTTCCTTTTTAAAACTTTAGTTACCTTGATTAAAAAATGGAAAATATAGAAAAATAGAAAAATGATAAAAATAGGAAAAAACTGCATAACCTCACACATAATTTTACAACCATCAATAATATTTTGGTAATATTTTTCTAGAGTCTAGACATATTTTTCTTTCTTCCTTTTAAAAAAATATTTGCAATCATAATCTATATACAATTTAGTACCCTATTCCTTTTACTTGTAGTATATTGCAATGCTTTTTCTATTTTATTTCACGTTTCTTTTAAAATACCATTTAGGGTTAGCAAGAAGTTGTCAGGAGGACATACTATAAATCAGGGAAAGAAAGAACAGATACAGTCTCTGTGTTCAAGTAACTAAAAATCTATATGCAGCATACTGGCTTTAGTATTAATTTCAAATCCCGACCCTATGACATATAATCTGGGTGATTTTAGGTAGATATTTAATTTCTCCATCTCGTTTTCTCATCCATAAATGGAAAAAGCATCACCCTTTGCAACATAGTGATGGGGGAAAATTAGAGGATCTGGTGCCTGGGAAGTGTTGAGTCAAGTGCCTGGTACATGGTAAGCATTCAAAAAATTTTGGCTGCTATGATTATTATATCAATAGAAGAGAGAATGCATGGAGACACTTTGTAAAACTCTATACAAATATCAGGCATGATTACTGTTAAGAAGGCATCTGATTCCTGGAAACAAAACAACTCATAAGCAGCTCAAAAACATCAAGTGTACCTTCAGAAACCCAGAGCTTCAAAACAACAGCTCTGGGTCTAATTATGTGGTCACTTTAATCTGGAATTTTCAGCTTTGCATGACCATCAATGTTAAGATGGCCACCGGGACAGTTCAGGCAATGAAGATAAATGAATGAGGCATTTTGCCAAAGTTCTGCTACAGCGAAATTCTTTACTAACATGGAAGCCATATTACTCTGCCCTTGTAGTTTAATATGAAAGCGAGAGAGTGATAAGCAATCAGGAAGCAATACATATCCACAACAGTGATTCTGAAAATGGAATATTGGACCTAGAAGAAATTGCCTGAAAGATGCAGAGTCATATCCAGGCTCTACAGTTTACTAAACCTGTAACTTTGGGAAAAATTTTAACCTCACCATGCTTCATCTGTAAAATGGAAATAAAAATTCCCACTTTTGGGAATATGGTTATGAGTTTGAGGGATAATGTAGGTTAGACACCTGGCACATTACAGATGCTCAATAATTGTAACTTTCTATCATCAAGGCAGACTGGATTACGGTTCTCAGGCAGGCATACTTGAACATAGTTAAATCACAGCACAGCAGGTACAGAGATTTTATGTTGCTTTAGAGGAGGGGTCAGCAAACTATGGCACATGAGCCAAATCTGGCCCACTGAATGTTCTTGTGAATAAAGTTTTATTGGAACACCATTTATTTACCTATTGTCGATGGCTGTTTTCATTCTTCAAAGGCAGAGGTGAGTAGTGGGGACAGAGACCACATGGCCTGCAAAGCCTAAAATATTTACCATCTGGCCCTTTACAGAAAATGTTTGCTGACCTCCACTTTAGAGACAGATTTGTTTACTTATACAGCACCCCATCAAACTAGCATCATGGGAACACTAAAAATGTGATCTATAATGATGATTATTACAAATGTGAAGACCACTAGTGTGAGAATCTGTTTTGATGCACCATGAATATTTTCTCAGGAAGGGAAGGAGAAAGAAGACTTTGTCAGCTTGAATATTCCAAAGTGATTATTACATTCCTATCTCTACTTGTTAGATTAATTGCTAACTATCTGCTAATGTAATAAATGTGCTTTGGAAGTTAGAAAGTCCTTCTCTCCATTAAGTGAACTGCATTAACATTAGATAAACAAATTATTTCTCACAAACTAAATCTAGTTTATGTACTGGTTCTCATTGAAAGATGTCTCTCAGATTTTAAGAGTTCTGGATTTCCATCCTGGGGAGACGGTTGCTGGTCTGCTAAACAGCATTGGAAAGGCAAGTTAAAAATGACTATTTCTGTCAAGAGGAATGGGGCATTTCTCCATCTTTGCAGTTTGCAAAAGTACTTAGTGCTCCTTGATACACCCTATGACAGCATTTCTCAAACTCTTGGTCTTGAGAACTCTTTACATTCTTAAACATTATTCATGACTCCAAAGAGCTCTTGTTTATGTAGGTTATATCTACTAATATTTACCATATTATAAAACTGATAAATTTAAAAAATATTCATTTCTTATATTATTTAAAAAATAATAAAAATAGACCTAGTGCATCATAACAAAAATAGGATTTTAATGAAAAATAATTATATTTTCTAAATTTAAAAAATAGTGAGAAAAATGGTATTATTTTACAATTTTGCAAATCAATTTAATGACTGGCTTTTAGAAGGAAGCAGGATTGTCATATCTACTGTTTATTCAGTCTGCTGTGATATTAGGCATCAGGTAGCCTCTGGAAAACTCCATTGTACACGTGTGAGAGAATGAGCGTGGAGAAAGAAAATAATGTTTAGTATTATTATGAAAACAGTTTTAACCTCATAGATGCCCCTGAAAGGATCTTAAGACCATGGACCACACTTGGGGGACCCTACAGCATACCCTGACCTCCCTGCTCCCCAGCTTCCTACTTCCCTGAAATACACAGGAGTATTACCAAGTCTTCCACATTCTGAGACAAACCCAACATTTATTCATCAACTCTCAGTCCTGAAAGAAGATTTAGATTTTAGTCAGGCAACCTAACTGAGTCCCTCTTTGGCACTGATTTTTTGTGAGTGTGTGCCTGTGTGGCTTTAGGTAAGTCATTTCATGTCTCTGAACCTCAGTTTTCTCATATGTAAAAGAAGGAAGTTAGATTAGACCAGTGGCTTTCTACCTGAGGTATTTCGGTTCCCGGGGATTACCAGAGCTACTGCAAAGGGATCCAGATCTCCTACTGCCATTGTCTGAATTGGACAGAGAATATTTTTCCTATATATTCATACTGTAATTTTTAACTGTATGTAGAAATCAGTTACTTTCACGATACTCATTAATGCAATAAAAATTTGAGAGCTTTATTCACCTCGTGGTGACTTTTAATCATGATATATTTTCTCAGTTAATAGATACAATAAGTTCAACTGATAACATGTAGGTATCTATACAATTATTTAATGCTAAAAGCTAGAAAGGGGTTCTCCTTAAGAACATCTGGGAACCATTTTTCCAGCTATAACATGAAATGATTGTACTATCTTATTCTGGTTCTATCACAAAAATATTGTGGTAGATTGCGTTTATAAAGGATGACCACCACAAGTTCATGGTCTACATGCTTTTCTAAAATATAACTTTGCCGCTCCCCCATCAAGGCATGGAGTCTAACTCTCCTCTCCTAGAATCTGGGCTGGCCTTACGACTCACTTGTAACCAACAGAATGTAGTGGAAGTGGTGATGCATGATTTCCAGGTCAGAGAGGGCCATGGATGTTCTGCCTGGTTCTCTTGGGATGCTCTTTCTGGGAGAAGCCAGCCACCCCGTAGGAAGCGTGACTGACCCAGGACCACTATGTAGGCACTTTGGTTGACTGTTCCAGCTGAGACCAGGCATTCAATGATCTCATGAGCCAGGCATGTGAGTAAAGTTAGCTTGGACCCTCCAGACAAGCTTATCCACCAGCTGAGTACCACTGAATGACTTCTATCAACATCATAAAGAGCAGAAGAACTGCTCAGGTGAATCCTGACTGAATTTCTGACCCTCAAAATCATTAGACATAAAAAAATAGTTATTCATTTAAGTCATTAGTTTTCAGGTGATTTGCTATGCAGCAATAGAAAACCAGAGAAGTAGTATTGAGTCTTTGGGTTAATCCTCAGACCTAGCTGAGCCTTTGTTTCCTGAAGAGGTTGTGTGAGATAATCTTCATGGTACTGTCTTGCTCCTTGATTCTACAACTTTGCCTTCTTTCCACCTGAGACCATTGACCTTCCATTCCAAACCAGAGCAAGGGCTTCTGCTTTGTTGTCTGAATTACTAGTGAGTCTGGACAAGACACAGCCATATTATGAAGGAACTGGGATCTATAGGACTGCGGTGATGAAGCCCAGCAGTGACTTGTGCAGCCAATGGTGGAATGGCCATTCAGAACCATATTAAGTGCTGCAGGGGACTCTTTCAGTTCTGTGAGCAGGTATTCATTTGACTGAAGGGAAACTGTTCAAACACCAAAGAACCAACAGGCCCACTAACAAACCCCCAAGTTTTCTTGCACTGTAACATAAGTCAATCAGAGGACAAATTAGAGGTACTTAAGAGACTACTAATGGTGTAGAGAAACCATTATAAGTCATTAAGTGAGTAGCTTAAAACTGCTACATGCCAACCCAATGGCTTATAATGGCACCAGGGAAGATACTTTAAAGCAGTTTTGTGATTCTTCTGAAACTTGGGAAGATAATGGAGGAGAAGGAGCACAATTGTTGTGAGGAGGTGAGGTTAAAAGCTCACTTCCAACTGACCTCAATGCACACTGCACTTCCCAGCACCTAACTCCTGCTAATGTCAAAAGGTAACAGTTTGTGAAGGCTTCACACAATCTGCTCAGGACATTAAAAAATCCAAAAACGTTTAGTTTATAAATGTCTTTCCTGATGTCCCCTGGCAGAATAAATTGCCCTCTCCAGAACATTCTGATTATATGTCACTTATCACATTCTATCATGACTATAGTATTTTTATATCATTTTTTTAAATGTATGTTTCACTTAGATGATGAATTCCAGGTTGCAGATTGTGGTATGTCTTTTTCCCAGCACCTCAAGCATAACAAGCACCAACAAAGGTTTGGCAAATGAATGATGAATGAATAAATAAATGAACAAATAAAAGTGTGGACCAGTGAATGCATAAATGGGCTGAGTATTTTTTCTAGGTGAAAAGTAAATGAGATATGTCAGGATATAAGCTGTGGTTTAAGACTTTAAACAGTTCCTTGAGACATTGTGTTACCACTTTCCGCCTAATGCCTATAAGTCATTGTTTGAAAAAGTGGTACTACATCCAAAAATTCCAATTCTCTAGTTTTACTTTAGGAAAATGGAGTCCTATGTAAATATATTTATTGATGTGATGTGTTTTTTGACTTAAGGATATGGTTGGAGGGAAATCATAGATATCATATGGTGAGGGGAGGACATTCCTCCCCGCTTTTTTAAGGTCTGGAGAGTACAGAACCTTTTTTGCATATATATGACTAACATGGCCTGTGATTGGGTAGAAGTTGTAGTATAATAGAAAGAGTATAGATGGAAATCAGAATGACATAGGATTGAATCCTCACTTACTAGCAGGTTACCTTGGCCATGAAAACATGCCTTGCAGACTTCCACCTATAGGGAGTATGATTGACCAAGGGCCCTGGCTGCTGTGCTCTGAAATTTATCCCTGCATTTGCACTGGGACCAGGCTTCCCATGAGCTACTCCCAGCCAGTAATAGAGTGCATAGGAGATATTAAGGCAAGCCCCTTTTGGGGAAAGATGGGACTCCCTGATAGCTGACTTTGGCTCTAGGACTTCCTGATGGCCTTGCTGAACTTTCCTTAGACTTCATGGCATTTCAGAATACTTCCACCCACCCCCTCTTTGCTCCCTCTGTCCAGGTTAGGGTCAGATTTGCATCATGATCCATTGACTTTCCCAGACTTAATGCTATGTTTCCTACATAGGCATTTCTCCTAATAAAATCCCTTCATATTTACTCCTGTCTTGGTGTCTGTTTCTTGGACAATCTGGACTAACACATGAAGTGACCTTAGACAAGTTACTTCATCTATGAATCTCTTTCCTCATCTGCAAACAGTGTTAATCATATCTATTACATGGGAGTTGTACAAATGAATAAATGTGATAATGCACAAAAAGCTCTTAACCTTGTACTTGGCAAAGATAGGTGCTTAATAAATGTCAGTTTTTCCCCCTTTCACATCTTCTTTTCTCCCTTGGAATGTCCCTAGCAATGGAGCTAAATCATATTTATCTGTGCACATCTGACCTATGGCATTCAGAAACGAGTGAACTTTTGGTATAATAAAATTGTCCTGTTTTAATTATAGTCTCTTCCCCTTCTTATTAACGGCTTCTCAGTTTGGGGGAAGACTTATTTTGCAGACCTCTCTGAAATTTTTGATCTGTTTAATAATGTGGGTTGAAAGGAAAAAATAGCTTCAGGGGTAAATTGGATTAAACTGTGTGTGCTCGCCTTATTACTTCCTTCAATAAGGTGAAGGCCAAACACTTTACCTTGTCATCCAATTTTCGTGCATTGAATGCAAGCTCAACGTAGTCGTCATTTCCAGATAATTCTTCAGCAATCACCTAAAGGAAAAAGCATACATCAGCTACAGTAGAAAGTGGGCCCCTTAGCCCAGGAACCCCTGAGCAAATTTAATTCATGCTTGCTCCAAAACTCAACAAAGAGAGATATTGGGCAAGGAGTTTTTCCGCAATCCTTGTGAACATGGCACAGCATTTCCAAGTGTTCAAGGGAATTCCTTGGAATAAACAATAGTAGATAACTAGATTTCATTTATGCTGAGCATGAGAACATGAGAGATGGGACCTACTCTGGAGAAAGGGATAGAGGAAGCAGCAATTACAAAGAGTTTCTTTCTTTCAAGATCACATGGCACTGGATGGTATTTCCATAAATAACTATAATATTTTTTTCCCTTTGGGAAGTTACAAAGAAGGAAAAACAGTAATATTTTTCTACTGTTTTGAGTCAGACCAACAGACAATGGGGGAATAAACTGGTCTCTACCTCCTTTCCAGACCAATGATTGTACAGTTGTCAAAGAAATGTTCTAATTCCTATTTTTCAAAAGAGTATTCCTGGGCTTTTGGGGATGAGAGAGATAGAGATAGAAATAGGAAGAGAGAAAGAGAGAGAGAAAGTATCTAAGACCTAATACCCAAGAACAGAGAATTCCTGACCAAGATTTTGGTATAAGTAAAGAGAAAATGCTGCCCAAGAGGCTCTTTCAGAAGTTGCTTTCCAATATTTAATAGCCAGTGACTCTCAAAGCCTTTAGCAGAAATTGGTGGAATAAGTCAGGAGAAAAACAATAATAACAAAAGCAACAATCTAGGGGTTAGTCTAGTTGTATATAAGTTAAATCTTTTACAAATAATGTTAGGATTTTACCATGTACTGAGGCAGCAGTCCCCAACTTTTTTGGCACCAAGGACTGTTTTCATGGGAGATAATTTTTCCACAGACCAGGGAGTGGGGGGATGGTTTTGGGACGATTCAAGCACATTACATTTATTGTGTATTTTATTTCTATTATTATTACATTATAATTAAATAATTATACAACTCACCATAGGTTGGGGACCCCTGTACTAAGGGAACACAGCACATGAACACCCTTATCTAATTGGTTATGTCGAGACACAGATTTAATTCAATTTGACCTCCATTCTGTCTGAGCTCAACTATTACATTGTGAGTTGGGTCTATATGCTCTGAGTACTCACTAGTATTCCAAATACTCTGGAAAATTTAAGTTATTTACATCTCATATTAAAGCTAAAATGGTTGTCTGAAGAAGGATAGACACAAAAAAAGTGTGAGGAACTGAGGGTAGGGAACATGAGTCCAAGTGTATAGGAAAAGCTCAAGAACTATTTGACAACCCAAGAACTATCATACTTATATTTTTCATTTGGTCCTCTTTTTTCCTTGCCATCTTAATGCCTTTAAACTCCATTTGAGTGGTGGCCCTTAACAATTTTGTAGTCATAGACACCTTTGGAAAGCTGACAATCTTCTCCATCTCCAGAGGCTTAAAAAATTTCACATATATTGGCAAGTGTTTTCTAGAAGCTAGAAGCAATGTTTTGATCTAAGGATCCAAGATGAAGAGGAATATTTAAAATATTTAAAATTTAAAAGAAGATTAACTTTTTCTGGGATGTGTGGATGAAGAAAATATCTAAGATGTGTTAGAGAAAAGGTGACAAGATGAGGTTTTGTTCTTTCAGGAAAGAACCATGGAAATTTTCATAACTGGGCATACTGAGTGTGTGGGCTTGGGGGTCAGCCCTTGAGTCTGGCATTTAGAACACCACTGAGGTCTTTAAAGACCCACATGATTCATGACTGAATAGTCAAGAAGCTTCAGCATGACAGTGTCATTGAAAATATTCACAATGCGCACCACCCGAAGGATGGACATATTTGAAACTCGGACTTGGGTGAGGGAGGCAGGGGCAACGTGCGTAACCTAAACATCTGTGCCCCCATGATATGCTGAAATAAAAAAAAAAGAAAAAAAAAGAAAATATTCAAGCAACAAACGCAGGTAAGTTCTTGTGAGAATGGCCACAACTTTCACCACTGAGAATGCTTTTGAATTTTTTCCTTTAAAAAATCTTCCTTCCTTCCTTCCTTCCTTCCTTCCTCCCTCCCTCCCTCCTTCCTCCTCCTCTTCTTCCTCCTCCTCCTTCTCCTTCTTCTTCTTCCATTCTCAAGTTAAAAAGAAATGTTCAAAGGAACTCAGGAGGTTTATCTCCCTAGCAATGCAGATTCTCCTGGTACCTTTTTCTACCTTTTTTCTTCTCTTTTTTTCATAAAGAACTACTTTTTTCCCCCTTTGTCCATATAGCCAAATGGTTGGACCACTTTCTCTACCTTCCTCAAGGGCTCTAATACAAGATGTCAAAGTTTCAAATACCATGAGTTCTATTTAAGCTCTTTTTTTTTTTTTTTTAAAAAGGAAGTACTTCCAGAATTACCCAATAGAACATTCTGCAATGATAGAAATGTTCTATAATCTGCACTGTCCAATAGAGTAGCCACTAGCCACATGTAACTATTCAACACGTGATATGTGGCCAGTGTGACTAAGAAACTGAATATTTAATTTTAAATAGTTGTATTGAAGTTTAAATAGTCACATGTGGCTAGTGGCTACTGAATTAGACAGCATAGCTCTAAACTATTAAAGAGGAGGCTCTCTGGTCCTCGGGCAACAAACCAAGCTTGGACTAAATGCTATTAAAACAAAGTTTTAATTCTCAAAATAAATGAGACAGGGATAGGTAGCTTTGATGATTTGAAAGCCCAAACAATTCCATATTCTCACTGTGCTAAATAACTCCATCTTTCTCTTCCTCTAAAACCTATCTTGCAATTGCAGAAGTGCTTAGTAAAATAAGTGATCTCACTTTCAAATTCTTTTTCTTCCCCATTTTTCGTAGGGGTAGAAGGATCCAATTATAATGTCAGGAAAGAGAAATAAGGGGGAAAAAAAGAGGTGACTTGGATAGTACAGCAATTATGACATCAACTCTCAGTAGCCAGAGGATCTGCTTCCCAAGTGACCGATTTGGACTAGCCAGCCCGTCCTGGCACCACACCTGGGCAGACGGCTGCTTAGGGAGCGCTTACTCACCGTGATGGAGGATTTCCCTGCTGTGTTCCCATGCTTCAGCAAGGATTTAGACAGCTTTCTCTGGGAAACAATCTGCACAAAAGGAAACAAAGGGTGAAGATATCAGTCATTTATCTGTAGGTCTATTTAAAAAAGTTTTCTTTACAAAATTCTGCGCTCAAAGTTCTACTTGAAATTGTGACAATACCTATACAATACCTATGTCCATTTATATTTCAAGGCTTGTCCTTGGTTCTCTCCCTTTTTTCTTTCCTCTGATGGTGTGTGATATAAGAGAATTAGTGAGTTAGGAATTATAGATAATTCAGTCAATTAGGAGGAGACTTAATTGTTGCTGAAGGATTTATATCAAAATTAGCTGGACAATGTTGAACACGTATATTAAGATGAAGTAGATAAAACTTCAGAATGTTCTCAAATTAACATTAAGCCTCCATGCAAAGTATGGGATGGAGTGCAGGGAGGGAAAGGAACCCAAGGTCTAAATATGCAGCTTCTGTGAGTAAAACTTCTAGAGCTCTATTTTTAATATATTAATTAGGAAGCTATAAAGCAAGTCATCAGGTAACCGATGCTCGGATGAACCAACAGGAGTAATTGGGGTCCTTTTCATGATTCAGTGTCAGTACACATGCACAATGACAACGAAAATCATCATCATATTGAAAGCTATTCTTAGCAGAACTTGTCCTATTTCCTGTTTCCCCTCTTTCTTCTTCTCTTGAAGGAGAAGTTTGGCAAGGCATTGAAGCCCTGATGGGTATGTAACACATGATTTCCTAAGGAGAAAAAGAGTTTAAAAAACGTTTGCACCCCCATAATATTCTGGGGGAAAAAAGTCATGCTCAAACTTAGGGAGAACAACATCACCCATTGTTGCAGGAAGTTTCTATTTAAGATAGTTCCCAATGATCCTGTCTTCTTGGTATTCATGCTCTTGCATAATCCACCCCCTTTGAGTGTGGGTTGGACTTGCAACTTGCTTCTGATGAATAGAATACCACAAAAGTGATGGGATATTAGGTCACAAAATGACTCACTGTCCCTCATTCTCTCTCTCTTTCTGAGCCTTTGCTCTAGAGGAAGTAAGCTGCCAGGTGTGAGCAGCCCTCTAGAGACACCCATGCAGCAAGGGATTGACGTCTCCAGTCAACAGCCATGCACATAAGTTTGGTAGAAGATCTTCTCCTAAGTTGATCCTTGAGATAACTGCACTTTGACTGCTGCCTTGTGAGAGACCCTGACCCAGGGAACCCAGAGAAGCTGTACCCAAATTCCTAACGCACAGAAACGGTGAGATAATAAATATTTGGTTTTTTAAGCTGTCAAGTTTAGGGGTAATTTTTTACACAGCAATAAGTAACAATATTGTACATGTTTTACTCATAGAAAGAGCAAAGGAGATCAGCATGAAAGGCAGGGAGAAAAACCCATTCTTTGAAATCCTCATATTTTTTTGTCTCTGTGTTAGAGTTATGAAAATACCAAGAGTGGGCTAATGCCAAACATAAAAAAGTCCAGAGAACTTCCCTAGGCCAAGTGGATTTAAGGATTCTGATGTTTGGTCTGCTATAACCTGAAGAGGGAAGAATATTTCTGTAACTGGTGATGAGGACGATAATGATGATGATGATGACAACAATGATGGCAGCAATGAAAACTCCCATCTAAGGAGTACATACTATGTGGCAGATGCTTTATTAATTCCACAAACATTTATTTAGCCCCCACCGTGTGCTAGACTTGGTACTAAGCACTAAGAATAGAGTGGTAAGCAAAATCAGATGCCATGTCTGACCTCATGGACCTTATAGTTTCTCTGCAGGGGTCTTTCAGCAAAGGCAAGTGGGGAAGACGCACAAATAAATGACAAAACAAGGTCACCTGTAAGCAGTAGCCAGGTCAACATTTGACTAAAGAAAGACAACATATCCCATTTCTCAAACAAATCTGGTCTCAATAACCTTCTCCCATTGTCGTTGTGTTTCATTCACATTGGCTCCCTACTCCCAGGGGTTCAAGTGCCCCCAACAGCCCTCCCAGCTCTGTAGTAACCCACTCGTGTTACTAGGTATTGGTCAACTGTCTTTACAGACTGTATCTTACAGGATACACATTATCTTTCTTTATTCAAGAAATATCAAGGGGGACTAAACCACGAGAACCTGGATGGCTATAGTTCTCTCTCCTCACTCTTGTCTAGAAATGCCAACATTTCCATTTGCAAGGTAGGAAGCGAATGCTACTATGTGCCAGCTCCTGCTTTTTGCAATTGATAGGAAGATAAGCAATTTCCCAGGAAATATCCCTTCTTAAGAAATGGCCATTTGGGTATACAAGTGGCTAATCAACCAGGCAACAAAACAAACTCATTTTATGGCCTCCAGGCTTCCACCTTAGCTCCAAAGAATCAGTAATAATTAGAGTTTCAAACCTTTCATTGTCATAGTGATGGACAAGCACTGAGTTGCCACTGATGTTGCCATTCTTAGGACTGTTGGGCAGAGATGGCAGGGAAGCCCAGCTGGAGTGGCGATCTACAGAGAAAAGCCTATTTATTGCAAATCCCACTTATCACGCACACTTCGTTGCAGCTGTAGCAACTGCACCAGGTCAAAAATGCCATAGGTCTTGTCAGAGGATGAGAAAGAGTGACAGGGACTCACCCTGGCTGCAGCTGACATTTGAGGCCAGCAAATAGCAAGCTCTGCCTGACATCAGCGCTAAAGGGGACGCACTTGTCAGAAGTCCTCTAATTTTATTCTTCTCACTCTATAGTGGTGTCACAGCTGCAAACCTCAGTATTCAACAAAAGGGTGAAGTGCAGAAGAAGGAAGTAAAAGTTGAAATACTCTTTTTAGCAAGGTTGGACCATAAAGACCTTAGTACCATTATGTCCCTGATCCACATACAGATCTGGGGAGAAGTTCTTCTTCCCTGGTGAAGTGGACAACAGCTTCGAACAGCTTGGGTCCTCAATTTTTAGGAAAGTATTTCATCTAAATGAGTGAGAACAAAGCTAGGCAAATAAAAAACTTTTTGGCCAGTATTTCAGTAAGTGTATATTCAGCTGAACTTTCTTCCAAAGTCTTTTGAAATGGTCATTTTGGGAACTAGATAGTCATTTTTCATGAGATTGCTGTTACTGAAAATATATTCAACATGTTTCTTTAATTGTTTTAAGACTGTTGCAATAACAAATATTTATTGAACACTTTCTATGTACCAGGCACTGTTCACAGGCTGTAATGATAAGCAGAAACAGATTAAAAACATCTTTATAATACTTTCACAGTCAAATCTCTATTAGCCTGAATTAATAATCCCCAAAGCATGATTATAGAACTTTTATTCCTTAAAAGATAAGTACATATTATATAAAAAAGTATTTGTGTAAATGTTTGGAATTCACAGGATTAAAGAAAAAAGTTTAACATCTCAATGTCAGGACATTAAGAGGGTCTTGGTTGTGAATCCCATGTAACGAGCATTCCTTACACACATTTGCCTCCAGAACCCTTTTGTCAAGGGTATTTCTAGTGTTCTGCAAACTACTAGTACAATTACTAGGACCACCATTACAGAGAACTAAAGTTTCCTGGTCACTCATTGTAGCAGACAGAGGAAACCTGCCCAGAACTGCTCAAGTCTTCCTCTTGCAGAGATGATAGGGCTTCCAACAGCCACATTAGGCATCTTTTTGCCTGAAGGTTTTTCCTGGTATCCATGCTTGCTGTCCACAGGCCCAGTGAGCTAGAAGTGGGGGGGGAGTAACATCCCTTAGGACCAGATCTTAACCAATGACTGATGGGTTTGGGTGCATAAATACTGCAGCTCCTTTGCCTGGGTAGTGGAGGGTGACTCTGAGGTATTTGTTTTACACAGGGCCCTGAATTTTCCCAGTGAGCTGAAGCTCCAGTTGTTTGCAGCGGTGGTTTATTAGATAAAGCATGCTTTATTTTATTGGCTGCTCTCTCTTTACCATCTCACTTCTCTGGTCCTCTCTTGCTGTTTCCTTCGCTTCCACATAATCTACTTACCCTCCATTGTTTGTCTGTTTCTGGGGGAACACAGCCAAGACATTTACTCTGTGTCAGATAGTATGAAAAGCATTTTGCACAAGTTACCTCATTTTTTGTCATTTAATGGTCAAACTCTCTCTTGTCCCCAAGGCATTGGGATGAAAGGACTGAGGTTTGGAGAAATTAAGGAATTTATCTAAAGTCACATAGTGTTATGGACAGAATCGTGTCCCCCCAAAATTCATATGTGGAAGCCTTAACCCCCCAGGTGACTATATTTGGAGACAGAGCCTTTAAAGAGATAATTAAGGTTAAATAAGGTCATAAGGGTGGGGCCCTAATCTGATAGGTCTAGTGTCCTTATAAGAAGAGGAAGAGACACTGGGTCACATGCACCCATGTGCAAGCTTATTCTCTCCCTCACTCCCGCCCCTCCCCCTACTCTCTCGCTCCCTCCTCTTCCTCCTTCTCTCCCCTCTCCCTTTCCCTCCCTGCCCCCTCCCTTTTCCTTCTCCCCTCAATTGATAATTTTTATTCATTTTTCAAGATCCGCATTAGAAGTTTGGAATCATTGCTAGGGTAGGAGGAAAGTGAAGGAACTTGTGGAACCATGAAGGGCTTCATCCTCCTACTCAAATTGTGTACCACTCCCCCATCCAGCCCCCTCCAACAGCAGCGGCAGCAAGGCCTGGAGCTTCTTAGATTTGCAGAATCTAGGCTCCATCCCAGACCTACTGATCAGAATCTGCATTTTAATGAGATCCCTAGGTGCTTTGCAGATTCCTTAAAGTTGAGAAGCACTGAGCTAGAAAGGGATAATTGCATGTAGACAAACAATGTTAGTATAATATGATCAGATATAAAAGATTTATTTTAAAAAGAGCTTTTAGGTTAATCTGCTGATTTGGACTTTTATTAATGGGTAAAAGTTGTAGGAACTAAGGAAGGCACAATGCTGAAGCTTTCTCAGCCATTCTGGGGAGAGGATGGGTGATGTGCATGTGTATATATACATTTTATGTAAATTTAGTCCTCAGCTCCCCAGTGGAGACCTACAAAAGGATCATCCTACAGAGGATGATTCAGAACAACAGGAGCAATAGGTAATCTATTGGTTTGGGCTTCCTGTCCTAAGCTTTCTTATTTAGCAGGCTCTAATTACTTGAAGAGTAATTACAGGCCTTTACCCTTTCTCTGACTTCATTGCAAGGGATGCAGTGAAGGAAGAGTTTCAGAGAGAGATTTATGGCCAGCTTGTGTATTAATTATCCATCTTTGCCTCATCTCTTGGGTAAGGCCCCTTCATGATCACAAATGACCCAGCTCAGTTATTAGTCAGAGGTCACCTCTACTGCCCACCCCACAGCCCCCAATCCCAGCCATACCATGTGGCAGTCAGGAGAAAGAGGAAAGGGCTGCATCTACACACAGACCAATGTCCAGGCCAGAGCATTTTGTCAGGTCAGGGGCACGTGGTATCTGTTCAACCACTACCTTGGTGGGGTGTGACTTGTCTTCCGTGAGGCTGGCAGCCAAATATTAGCAGGTCATAAGACAGAGGAGGATTGAGGGAAATCCTTGACCATTTTTAAATGAAAGACGCAAACTCCAGCCTTGAGGTACTGCAGTTAGACTAAGTATTTTTATTATTATCAGTTAACAGATAAAAGGACCACAGGCTCAAAGATAATTAAGGTCACATGGCTATTAAAAGGTCGTAATAAATGCTACTTTGAGAGCACTGATTATGTGACAGCTACTGCCCTGAAGTGCCTTAGGCGTATTGATGCACTTAATTCTCACGACAGCCCTATGAGGTATTACCATATGCCCACGCGTGGATGAGAAAATTGAGGTGTAGAAACTGTATTGCTTTGCTAGAGCTGTCACAACAAATTACCACAAACTTTGTGATTTAAAACAACAGAAATGTACTCTCTCCTGGATCTGGAGGGCAAACGTCTGAAATCCAGGTGTTGGCAGGGCCACGCTCTCTCCAGAGGCTCCATGGGAGATCCCACACCTTGTCTGTTTCAGCTTCTGTGGTTCTTCAGCCTGTGGCTGCCTCACTCCACGTCCTTCTTCACATGGCCCTGTTCTCTTCTGTGTCTCTCCTCTGTGTGTCTCTTATAAAGATACTTGTCACTGGATTTAGGGCCCACCTGGTTAATCCAGGATGATCTTGTCATCTTGAGATCCTTCACTTAATTAGTTCTGCAAAACTCTTTTTCCAAATAAGGTTGGTCATATTCACAGGATTTAGGACTCAGGACATGAGTGTATCCTTTTGAGGGGGTGCCACCATTTAGCCTGTTACAGAAAGGGTAAGTAACTCGCTCAAGGTTTCACAGCCAGTAAGTAGCAGAGCTGGGATGTGAATCCAGACAGTTCAGTTTCCGAGCCCTTGCCCCTAACTGCTCAACTCTTCTGCCTCTGATAAACAACAGAGGCAGGGCTTGATTCAGGCCCTGGGCTAAACCTTACCAGATATGCAAAGTGATTCACACTCGTTGTTTGTCCTGATGGACCTTATGGTGGCAGGGAAGTTCCCCCTCCTCAGACAACTGCAAGAGCCACTTAACTAGCCCCCATCTTCACTCTTGCTGTGTAACATAGGGCAAGATTCACACATGAGGCTCTGAATGCTAGCCCTTGGTATGGGATCTTGGACAGGTTAACCTCTCTGAGCCTTGATTTCTTCACCTGTGAAATGATGATAATATTTTCTGGCCCACAGGTTTATCATGCACATAAAGAACATTAACAAAATCCCAGCATCTGGCACATACAGATGCCTAGGAAATGCTACTTGCCTCCTCTTTTCTCTTCCATCCAATCAGTCCCCACACAGAGATAAGTATAGTCACCTGTTGGCTTGGACCGGGGTTCTGGTAGTGGAAGGGGAGACAAGTGTGGATATTAGAGACATTTAAGACACTGAGTTGATGGGGTTTCATGACTGATTGATGAGCTGTGGGGTATAGAGTGAGTGAGAGGCAAGAGGGAAGGCTCCCAGGTTTACTCTGGCAACTAGGAGGACAGAGGTGCTGTTCAGAGAGCAGGACACATTGGAGGGGGACAGGTGGAGGGGCGTGGAGAGGGCAGGAGGAGATGGTGAGCTCAGTCTGAGGCTGCTGAGTTTGAGATGTCTGTAAGCCATGCAAGTGGAGTTAGTATCTAGAGGCTATTGAATACATGGGTCTGGGCTCAGAAGAGAGTCCTGAGCTAGGAGTCTCCAATGTATGGGTGATAAACGCAAGGGCAGGAGCTGATGGGGAATGTATTTAAGAAAGAAAGAAAAGGGTCTGAGAGTGAGGCCGTCTTCTAGGCTGAGACCCACAGCAACGTCTCCTCTCTTCACTCTACTCTTAGCCCCTGAATAAACCCTCTGTGGGGACCAGCCTCCAAGACCACGAGGGAGCACCGAGGGATGACAGACACTCCTCCGTGTCCTCCCTGCTCAGGCTGAGGCAGCAAAGAATCTGCCAGTGTGGGGGGTGCGGAGGGATCCAATTCAAGGCAGAGGCTATCTTCTTGTTTTAGTGGTGATAGAAACTTCAGAGGAAACAAGATAAAAAGTTGGAGGCATTACTGAGAATGCAAGAAAAACAGTACCTCTGTGCACTGTACAGGGCTGTGTAAGTTGCTACAGTGTTTCCATATAGATATTTGGCAATTTGTATCAAGGACCTTAAATGTGTGCTTCAACATTCCATTGTTATTAATTTATTCTAAAAAAAGTCGGTGATATATACATAATACAGTGCTCATCACAATGTTGCTTATAATCCTAGAAAACTGGAAACAGCCTTAAGATCCACAGTAGGGGACACATTCCATGAATTTTGATATCATGCAATACCATGTAACCCTTAAAATAGATGACATAGAAGTATATGCATTAACATTGAAAGGTGTTTGCCATATATATTTATGTAAAAAAGCAAGTGACAAAAAGCATGTATGTGACCAAATGTGTGTTGAAAAAAAGAACTGATGTATATGCATACATAGAAAAAATCTTTAAGAATATTCACATAGAATCTTTAGTAGTTATCTCTCAACGGTGCACTGAAGGGTTATTTTATTTTTTCTTTATATTAATATTTCTGAATAGATTTTATAATGATCCTGTATTGTCTTTACATACAGAAGAACAATAAAACCATATCCTGCAAATAATGTGATAGAGGGATGGAAAATCTTGCTTGGGTTAAACTGATGTCATCTGGAATAAGTTGTCGGGTGTCCGGAGGAAGAGCCTGGGATGAGGGACTCACAGCCTCTAACAGAAGTGAGGGAGGGTCGGGGAGCCAGAGATGCCAGCAGTTGTTAGAGTCCAATATCTAGTGAACCTGGGGACCTGAAGATGGAAATGCCCTGTCCCCATGGACGCATGAATGACGCAGGCTTTGCACATGTTTCCCAGTGATCAACCACCTTCTAAATCTTGTGTTAAAAGTGCTGGCAAGGGGGTGATCGCGGACTGGCCGAGGCACAGAATTGCTTAGTAGCTGAGGGGGGGATGTTGTTTAGGTGTCAGAAGGCCGAGATTTAGTTCGTAGCTCCCCCACCACCACTTTAAAACAGTGTGCACCTCAGTGAGTTACTTCAAGGTTCAGGTGCTTAGCAGCAAAATGAGACAATAATGGCACTTACCCTTCATGGGTTTTGTGAGGACTAAATGAGATAATGGGTTCAAAGCTTTCAGCATAGGGTCTGGCAGTATATAGGAACACTTGCTCTTCCCTCTGCCTGGGACAATTTTCTGAATGTTTTTGCATGGTTCATGCCCACACTTTCACACTTTATTCTGGACTCTGCTTAGAAAGGGCTTCCCTGACATTCCTATTTAAATTAGCCCCCACCCTCTTCCCAGCACTCTCTACTTCTTATTCCATTTGTGTCTTCCTTCATAGGATTATTATTATCTGCTATTATATTATGTACAGGTAAGTTCCATGAGGCAGAGTTTTGCCCCTTTGTTCATGGTTGAATCCCTAGTTCCTAGAAGATTGCCTGACATATAGTAAGTGCCCAATAAATGAATGAAAGAATATATACATATTTATTTGAATAAATAAATATATGTATATTAGCTTTTTATTATTATTGCTAGAATTAAATAGATGCATTATTCATTGAATGAATGAATGAATACATATCTATTATTTTCATATTATTATTATCCTTAACTGCTACATGAGCAATAGATCCATGCCAAGGGAAAGATAGAGTCTAGATACTGTAAGTTGCTTAGACCCTTTGATTCAGAAGTATTTCAGATAAATACCCAAAAGTGGGGTATCTATTTCTAGATAGATGTCACAGATCTGCCTGAGCTGGGAGAAAAAGACTTTAGATATAGGAGTCAATTTATCAACTTGTGGGGAAGGACGCTTCCTTCTTGACCTCTGTGAGCAGCTTTACAGTGACAGCATTTAGGAGGAATTGCTACTCCACTGTTTCAAATTTGCAAAGGGTTATAGGAATGGAACGCAGTCTGGTAGGCAGTGTGGTATAATAAGAAGGCAGGTATTGAAATCAGAACAACTTAGCTTTGCATTTTTGCTCTGCAGCTTAGTGTCAGCGTGATCTCTGGTGAATTAGTTGAGCTCTCAGAGCCTAATTCTTAATCTATCAAGTGCAATTGATATTAGCCTCACATAACACAATACCTGGGATACGACAAGACCTCCTAAAAACCAGTATCCTCCCTTCAACTGACTGCTTAGAAGGAAGTCAGTGGGAAGACCTGAGGGAATTCATAAAGGGATGTCGATCTTTTTCTTGTTACATATGAAACCGAAGCCCAGAGGAAACACAGCCTAGGGGTAAGGAAAGAGTAGTTCAGTATTCTGACTCAATCAAAAGGCCTGGTGTTGAATCTTTGCTCTGCCACAGAGGAGGCATGTAGTCTTGGCCTAGTGATGAGGATGATGATATCGTTGATAGCACCAAGCCCACAAATGCCTGGCACATGATCAGCTCTTAGTAGATATTAGCTATGAAAATGATTTATTATCACCAAGTGACCATAAAATATATTATCCAAATTGTGACACTTCTGAAAGGGAAAGTGTTAATAGCTAAGCCACAACAATAGGTGTAAACTGGACTGACCTGGGCAAAGGGAGTCATAGGTTGCCCTATTGTTGTCAGGATTCCTGATATGTAAGAGTGAATATTTAAAGAGTATTTAAGCAGAGGCCAGGACTATCAGAGAATAGTATAGAGATGCCTGCACTGGTCTAGCTGAACTCAGCACTGCTGCTGTCTCCTTCACAATTTCAAGCCTTTCGGATCCCACTGGGGCCCTGTCAGCAAGTTTACTACAAACCCAGTTTTCCTGGCTTGAATCTCACTGGGGAGAGAGGTTTGGAGGATATCTGCTCCTGTTTCTGTTAACTGGCTTGGGGGTGTGTGCTGACCTGAGCCCCCTGGTGGGCAGATGCTAAGAGTGAGTGAAGCGGCAGCAGGAGTGATCAGCTCACTCTGGGCCTCACCTGGGGCTTGGGCGCAGGTGTATGCACCTTTGCTGATCTGTGCTGGTGCACACAGCAGCCCCAAAGGCTCACATTCCATCCAAACAAAGTTAATTAATTCATACCCAGCTTCATTTTGTCCTCGAATCTGAAACCAAGTCTCTTGGGGATGATTTGTAAATCAAGCAGTTATTGTTTTTCTCCCCCTAAACTTGATTAGGTTAATTCACAGTAAAAATATTATCTTCCCAAATAAGGCTTGAACTGGAGATTATTAAGCTTTGGAAGAATCTCAGAACCTCTTTGCAGTGCCAGTGATGCTTCCTTGACTTACTTGTTGTTGGTGCTCCAAGCCCTCCAGGGCCTCTTCTGTAATCAAAAATGATATTACAAAAGATCAGAATCTGATTAGCCTGCCCAACTCGCCTTCCTGTGGACAAAGGGGTGGAGACCGACATCTGTAATTGATCTCTCAAAAACCTAACAGGAAGCAAAGCCTCAGCAGATACCTCACCAAAAGGATTTCCCACCAATCTTCCAAATTAGAATTCTTTACAAGTTTTAAATTTCTCCAAAAGTTTAAGGATTTATACAGCACTTTGCTTCTCCACTTGAGTTCTTTGAAGTCAGCATACAGGCCTTATTACGATGTTTTTACTAACATTTATTATAATTTTTTTCTGATTATAGTTGTGATACATGTTTTTTTCTTTTAAGAAAATATAGAAAAACAAAGATGTGACACTACAAATCACCCATAATCCCACAACCTAGATCTCATCACTGTTAACATTTCAAAATATATCCTCCCAGGCCCTTGGCCTGTGAAGAAATGGAGAATTTAACACTTAGCACCATATTTTTAATCGCCTGTTGGGAGAGTTTAGCTTTCTCATGGTCATGTTTGATATTCAGAAAAGTTTATCATAATCAGTAACTAAATTTTATAAGCAGCTTGAACCAAAAAAAGAAAAATTCAGAAATCTTCATAACTTTTAAAATAATTATAGTAAACTTTATAAACACTCCAAAAATCTCATTTTTGGTAAATAAAAGTATTTGGTAGAGAGTTTGGGGGCTAATATTTGGTGAGTTGGCTTTTTGGTTATTGGACTTCAGAAAATTGGCCATTTGTCATATTGACAATTCAGTTTATGGTGCTGTAGTGTCTCATGCTTCAGGACTAGGACAAAGACAGGACATTTTTATCAAAGGCTCCCAGGATGCTGATAATTGAGAAGGTGCAGCAAGACGGCATTTGCAGGGGAAAGGCAAGGACTGAAGGATGGAAAGGGCATGTGTAAACATCATGCAGACAGGGATCCAGGTTGGATTTACAGCCAGCCGTTCTGAGCTGGGTGGAAGTGGGGTTGGAATGAAAGCCACCTGGAAACGATAGAAGTGGCAGCTGTGGTGGAGGTCCTTGCAGCTGCCTTCAGACCCAGGTGGCATATGTAGTTCCCTATATGGCTGGGCAGGTCCAGGGCACACTGGTGGGATGGGCTGGGTGCCCTGCACCAACCTGGATTAAAGGGTTAGGACCAAGGCAAGCACCTATGGCTGCTTTTCAGTATTGACATGTTAGATCTCGCAAATTTTTATATGGATCCAAGTATCTTACCCTCCCCCTCTGCACCAATAAGGAGCTAGGAGAGGTATCATATTACTGTGAGTGTATATGGAACAGAGCCTGTAAACACAAGCCCATTTTAATTGCCACTAAGCATATCTTTTAAAAACTATCTTTGAAATTAAATAGATACAGGAGTTGCTTTCCTGGGGTGTACCAAGGTAGGATGATACCATCTGTGACTGAATGACATCTATGACTTAGCATGTGGGAAATACCTCATGCTAAGACGTAGATAAGATGGGAAGGGGTGGAGGTCAGAGAGCATCCTGAAAAGGGACAAGAATGCAGGAAGGCATGCTGGATTTAAGAAACAAGGGGAAAGGAAAGAACTGAATGAGAATCACTGACTATTAAAACTGGAAAGAACTTAGAGATGAATCAATCCAAAACCTCCCCTCTATAGATAGGTTGCTACATCACAGAGAGGTGAAGCAAACTACCAAAGGTCACACAGAGAGTTGGTTGCAGATCCAATACATAGGACTCATGACTCCTGTCCAGGACACTAAAGGAGATTTAAAGGTATAAAAGGAGGACTCCAGAGAAAGCAGAGGGATTTTCCTAGGATCTGAATTTATGATTACTTGCCTGACAAAGATAGCAAAGAAAAAGGCAAGAATTAATTTTATTCTCCTTGTAAAACTTGGGGCTTCTTCACCCACAACCACTTTACTTAAATCCCACCTGCCTATGAGCAAAACAGATCATCAGCAGTAAAAAGCAGTATTGCTTCCTGAGATTTCTTAGCTAGTCCATGGGAGCTGAGATGATGTGATCACTCATGAGTATCATTCATCCCTCATGTGGCTTCTGTTTACAGTAATTCTGCAAAGTTAGGGAAAACTTTAAAATGAGAAGCAGAAGGAAAATGAGTTGCCTACTGTAATGTGTAAATTTGACTTCCTTGGGCCATCAGTTTTATGCCATGAGCATATCAGATGTTATACAACAAATTGCTAACCTGTGAAATCTTGCTGCGGGCACTACAGTGACTTTGGATAACATCCTCAGCATCACCATACACCCGGTGTCCAGCAATCAGAGCCATCCCCACCTTAGACCAAATTCCCATTGATCAACAGCTTGTGGTCTGCTCATCCTTTCAGGGGCTACTGTGGCTGAAATAACCCTAACATTCACCTGTCTCAGGAAAGAAATCAATAATCCGGATAATAGGTCCATTTAACTGCACTAAATGGATGGGAGAAACAAACTCTGCAATCAATATCTTCACCAAGAACATGGACTTCAAGCTGTGTACACGGTCCTTTGTAGGACTGTACATTTATAAAGAAATTTTTTTCCTCCCCTGACGTTTTCTTTATCCTCTTTAATTTCTTCAGGTAATTGCCCAAAACATAGTTCCTTTCATAATTAAAACTACCAATATGATGTCCAAGGCTCATTAGCACTCCCCCACGCAAGATGCTGGGGCAGGGGTTCTCAAAATGTGATCTCTGAATCAGCAGAATCGGTATCACCTGGGAACTCAGAAATGCAAATTACCAGATCTCTCCCTAGACCTTCTGAATCAGAAACTCTGGGAGTAGGGCCCAGAAATTTGTATTTTAACAAGCCTCCAGGTGATTCTGATGCACACTCAAGTTCAAGAACTGCTGCTCTGAGGGAAGATGGTGCATTATGGCTGTCTCATAATAAGGGTCAGAGGCATCCGAAACAGCCTAGGACTCCTTCAGGGGTCACTGATTTCACTGCTCCACTTATGATGACAGAAAACAGGAGGTTCTTGGTTTGAACAGATGTCCTCTGAACTGTGGGGGAAGAAATACACTAAACTACAGCCATACAGCAGTGAAGAGGAGAGGACTTCACATGGCTGTAACTGTCCTTCAAGCCATGGAGAAGAGAAAATGCCTGTAGGAGGAGCAATGATGAAACCCAGAGGCAACCACAGGATTTTGATAAGCGGTTTGTTCAACATGCTTGAGGGTGAAAGGAAGGCCAAGAGGGTGCACCAAAAGGTGCTGGGTTTGTAAGACTCTGGTTTTGAGAGGTTGACACTCACACTGCTACTTTCTAAGAAGCCATATTACATTTAAAGTAAATTCAGTATGCAAGCTGAAGGGAAGATGACCAAGGCTATTTGCAAGAGGATTCCTAGGTTGCCTCTATCAGCTCTGTGTAAGGCAAATAAATGAACTTAAGAAGAAACGAAACACCAAAAAGCTATCAAGGTGAATTCCAACTTGGCTTTGCATTAATAGATTTTACTTTATTATTTATACTTGTTCATGACAAGCTATTGGAATAGATGGAAAAGATCATAAAGGACTTTGGAGCTAAACAGATCTGCATTCAAGTCCCACTTGCGCCACTTACTAGCTGTGTGACCTTGGATATCTTACCTAGCTTTACTCAGGCTCAGTTTCCCCAGCTGTAAAATGGCAGTAATAGTAGCACCTACTTCCCAGTTATTGTGCTGATTAAATGAAATGAGGCATAGCAACTGTCTAGCCCAGTACCTGGTAAATAAAAGTTCCTGGGGAAAGTTACTCACTATATTTATTATTTTCCTTATTTATGACTCAGTGTCCACTGTCTTTGCTTGATGAAGAAGTGGGAAAATATGGGGATGAACGAATGAGTTAATAAAGCAGGGAAAGAGCAAATGAAGGCATCACATTAAAAGTCAACTTGCTTCTGGGAGGCCGAGGCGGACGGATTGTTTGAGCTCAGGAGTTCCAAACCAGCCTGAGCAAGAGCAAGACCCCGTCTCTACTAAAAATAGAAAGAAATTAATTGGACAACTAAAAATATATAGAAAAAAATAGCCAGGCATGGTGGCACATGCCTGTAGTCCCAGCTACTTGGGAGGCTGAGGCAGGAGGATCGCTTGAGCCCAGGAGTCTGAGGTTGCTGTGAGCTAGGATGACGCCACAGCACTCTAGCCCGGGCAACATAGTGAGACTCTGTCTCAAAAAAAAAAAAAAAAAAAAAAGTCAGCTTGCTGTTCCAGGTAGTGAGGGACCACATCTCTCCTTGGCATACCCTCTGTTGGGTATAGCAGGAGAGAGGCTTAGCTTCTTGTCTCCTTCCAGGCAACAGCAAGCTAAAGAAGGTCTCCAAGCTCACCCAGAAGGAGAACACAGCCTCCTGAACACCCCGTGTCCTGTGATTCGCCCCCCTCATCCATCTGCCAAGAACATAACAATTCTGCCTTGAGTCCTCCAAGGACCTGAGCCTTCATTTGCTTTATTTGGCATTTTTGCTCAGTGCAAAGTCACTTGCTGTGCTTGTACTCAACTTCATGGCCTGTGCCAGTTTCTAGCATGCTGAGGGCTGCTATTTTCCCTTCCTAAAGGCCAAGTGTCCTGCTGTTTCACAAGGCAGAGTGAGAATGTGGCGAACTCAGATGGACAGCTGAGTACCCGTAGAAGATTTCAGGAGACAGGCTCTGAATATGTGACTTCTGCACAGCTTTTGGGAAGTCACTTTATCTCTCCTTTGGGGCTTTAGTTGTGGCAAGATAGGTATTGAAAAACCTACCCCAAATTATTTCAGAGCTCTGATTTAACACATTTTTACTTAAAAATAGTACGAGAAGAGTAAATACACATGTTTATGTGTGCACACACATACAACACTACAAATCTTTTGACAATCCTTTGACAAACTTGAGGCAATACAAATTCAGTTTTACTAATTGCCCAGGATGTGGTGCTCCCTTATAATGTTTTCACGCTTTATATTCCCATCTTCACTCTGAAAACAATGCTGGTCCCTACAGGTGTCGACTCTTCCCACTGTTTCCTAGGTTCTGGTCACATTAGTAACAGCTTCCCCATCCCGAGTGCTCCGTCCATGCCAGGGACACTGCTGGGCACTTTATATGCACTATTATTATCCCCATTTTGCAAATGAAGAAACCGAGGCTTAGATGGCTACAGGAATTTGCCTCTGGACAGATGACTTGAGAGCAGCTGAGCTGGGATTTGACCCCAGACCGCCAGGGTCCATGGCGTGTACACTTGAGTGTTACGGAACAGCGCCTCAGACCCAACCCTGCGATTCCCCGGGCTGCTCAGCCTCTCCTGTGTCTAGCCATTCCCTGCACACCAAAGCAGTACACAGGAGAAGGAATCTTCTCTACTACTGGAGTTAGGAAGGAGGAAAATGTCGATGGTTTTTCTTTTGGCGTAATCACTAGAGAGAAGAGCAATTTCGAGAGAAAGAGCAAAACTCCCATCACACCAAAGTGTCACAACCTGTGAAACTATGAAGGTAAAGGAGTTCTGCTCTGCCTCTTCACAAAGCTCTCAGTACAAATGCATGTGTCTGGTATGTTACTCTACATGTAGAAGACACTCAACAAAGGTTTTGATTTTAAGACAATATCAAGTTTACACTTTTATCTGAAAGAAAGTGGAGAGAGACATTCTTACACAATCAAGGATTTTTTTTAGAAGTCCTTTATGATTTGTTCACATATGGCATGGTCAATGAATTTCCTTCAAAAAATAAAACAGTCTCTTTGAGAGATTCCATCCACTTTTATGTTATTAGCTATCAACCACAGGGAGTCAGCTCCCAAATCTGTGTCTATTCCAGATCCATGTGGTCAGCTGCCAACTGATGACCTCCTCTATATTTTCCACAGACATCTGATCTTACCAGGCCAGCGTCACTTCTGTTCCTCTCCCCACTCCTCAATGGGACTGATTCCCCTCAGAGACAGTCAAATGACTTCTCCAGCTATTCATACCTAAGCCAGACACCTGCAGACCCCTCCTCCCTCACCCAGTCTCATGGCTTGTTGATCCTGCTTTTGGACAGACTGTCTTCTGGTCCCCTCCTCTCAGCTTCCGCAACCACTGCCATCCCCACTTCTTTCCTGTTATTGCACTAGTTTCCTGTTTTCCCTGCCTCCCACCCTTCGTGGGAATGTCAAAGTGATCTTTCTAAATACACGCATCCAATCCCATTTTTCTCTTGGTTCCCAGGGCCTCAGTGCGTCAACTCCAAGCTCTCTGAAGTTTAGAGAAAAGCACTAAAACCCTCATGGTCAGATTCCTCTGTTCCTGTCTAGCATCCTCTATCTTCTCGCCACCCTCACTTGACCACCCAGTCATGCTGAGTCACTTAAGAGTTCTCTGTCATCACCCCTCATGCTGCTGCGGGTGTGTGTACTGGTCATTTTGCCAAGAGAGTCCTTATTTCTTTTCTCTGGTGGAGAATTCCTACTCGTCCTTTGAGACACAGGTTTGGAGTCATGTTTCTTGCGAGACTTCCCTGATTCTCTCTAGGCAGAGTTAAGTCTTTTCCCTGTAGCTCCTGAACACATTCTATTGTATTGCTTAGTAATATGCATTTTGATTATTTATTTACTTGTCTGTGTCTCCCAGCTGATTGTAAGCTTCTCTGGGACAGGGCCTCTGTCTTTTTCATCTTTGTGTCTCTAGCATCTAACACAGTTCTTAGCATGTCCATGGAACTTGTTAAACGCTTGTTTGAAAGAATGAATAAATGAATGAATGAAACTTAGTATGTTAATAAAAAAAAGTCATATGTCCTTCCCCAAACCAATCACCGTGGCCATAAAAATTGGATATTCTGATTGATTTAAGCCAACTATTGGCCATCCCAAAAGTGTGGGAAAGACCTATCCTACCCATCACATGGCCAGCAATACGAGAGGATGCTAGATATCCAGAGATATCTTTGCTTACAAGCTTTTTCTGATCTTTGGGACCTGCTTTGCTACCTACACAGTAGGAGGGAAATGCTAGAGGATTAATGTTCCCACCCTAGGAATGGCCCTTAATTCCTGATGAGAGTAAATATACCCCAAGTGTATAAATGTCCCAGTTCCCCCATCTCTAGAGTGAGATAACTCTGTGATGTTTGTTCTACACTAGCTTCCAGAGTGTCCCCAGCAGAATGATGCTCCAGTTGCCCATAGTGGTAACTGGCTTGACCACACTGCCTTACAGACTGCCCTCCTTATCCTGTCTCACTTTTCCACTCCACTATCATGTTTTCTTTACCTCCTTTGACTTCCTGTCTCAGAGTTGGCTTCCTGGGAAAACGAAATGAAGATGTTCTGCACCATATGCCAAACTCCTTCCTGAATCCAGAGGCTTTGTGAATAATGTTCCCATCTGCTTAGAATGTGTTTCCTCTTCCTTCTCACTTGACGCAATCTCACTTTCCCTTCAAGCTTCAGTGCAAATGTCACTTCTCTTGGAGCACTTTCTTTGATCCCTCTCCACCTGACGCCCTTCTCCAATGCTTGCTTTCTTCTTCTGTACTTCTTCTAACAATGCTTATAACAGTTGTCATTTAGTTACTTGTTTGTGTAATTATTTGCTTTCCATCTCTATCCCCAACTAGACTGGGAGCAGGTTGAGGTCAGAGATGATGTTCTTGGCCTGCCACAGTATTGCTGGTGCCTACCACAATGCCTGGCACAGAGTAGAGGATGGAGGACTAGCTGGCTTTGGAAAGATGAGCCTTGTGAAAGACTAAAGACGTAAGTTTGAGGGTCATTCACACAGACATAATCATCAGAGCTTTGGATGAAAAAGGCCTTTTATCCATATGACTCCTGTAGGGATATACATTTATTTCTTATGACAAAATATAACATTTATACATAGGAAGGATGCCCATTGTTTAAGGGAGAATCTTGGTGTGGCCCATTTATATCTACAAAAGATGCCATTTTAAACATTTTTAATAGAAACAGGATTCCATCTCAAGTCCACAATTTATTCATTCTTTTATTCACTTAATACCATTGTATCTCACAAGATTTTAGAACCATCTGCCATCAATTTTTTTCAGAAGTCATTAGAGAGAATATGTTAATGGAGAATATTCCAGGTTCTCTCTCTGCCCTTCCTCTATTGTATTTCCACACTGGGCTTTTGGTTTTCATTAAAATAACAGAGCAATGTTATGAAATCAATCACCATATTTGCTGGAAAAGGGTAACTGAAGATATTGTCAATTTTGTCACTTGGTGCTTATGGGGAAAAATTTCTTTATTTTTTAAATTAATTAATTTTTTATTTCAGAATACATGGAAACAACCCAAGAGGCCATCAATACATGAGTGGATTAATAAAATGTGGTATATGTATACCATGGAGTACCACTTAGCCACAAAAAACAATGGTGAACTAACACCTCTTATATTATCTTGGATAGAGCTGGAGCCCATTCTACTAAGTGAAGTATCACAAGAATGGAAAAACAAGCACCACGTGTACTCACCACCAAATTGGTACTAATTGATAAACACTTGTGTGCACACATGGAAGTGACATTTATTGGGTGTCGGGCAGGTGGGAGGGGGAAGAATGGAATGGGTATATTCACACCTAATGGGTGCAGTACTCACTATCTGAGGGATGGGCATGGCAAAGGCAATGTATGTAACCTAAACATTTGCTCCCCCATAATATTCTGAAATAAAAAATAAATAAATGAAAGAAATTTCTTTTAGTGATAAATGGCATGAAGCAAGGTAAATATAAACAAACAAGCAAACAAGTATGCTTTCCATCTCTTTGTCAGGCAGATTCTTTCTCACAAATTGCTAAACCTGATGCTTATCTTGACAGGGGATGAATCCAGGTTTCGTAGGGCTTGAGGCTTATATAATTTGGAATCTCTCTTTGAGAAAAAAGTACAAAACTACAAATAAAAATGCAACACAGAGCCTTGGAAGGGGCCCACATGAGACAAGAGATCTGAAGTTTAAGCTTCATTGGTTCCACAGTAAATCAGCACCAGAGAAACTGGTCTCTTCTTGCCCCATATCCCTGCCAGATTTGTTGTGACTTCTATGACTTGTTTATATTGCTTTCTTATTTGAAAGGCCCCCTTTTTCTTCTTCAATCCTAGGACTATAGCTTTTCAAACTTTGATTCCACAATGCTTTTCTTTGACTCTACACAGCAGAAAAGTCATCCCTTCCCCAAAGGCCCACTACCCCATGTGTAGAGCCCTGGATAGTTTGTAATGAATTGCTCTGCTTGAGGTGCATAGATAATGCCTTGTCCAGTAAGATTGTTCACTTTCTTGGCCCAGGATTGTTTCTTCTTTTAGATTTCTCTCAACACTTAGCACAGTTCTGAGTACAATAGGAAGGGACAGGAAAAAGGAAAGCTCTCATAGAAGCAAAACGATGGGGTTTGGAGACAGGCAGGCCTGGTAATGTCCTAGCTCTGCCATCTGTCAGGGTGGGACTTTCAGCAAGTCTCTCAATCTGAGTCTCAGTTTTCCCACTGATAAAATGGATATGATAGTGATATTTATGGCACATTATTGTTGTAAGGATTAACTAAAAGCATTTATTCACTCACCAAGTATCTATTTAGCCCCTACCTTGGGATATTTTTGGCACCAGAGACTTGGAATAAATGTGAATGAGAAATACTCTGAGTGGAGGCTCTCAAGGTTGAGTTGGCAGATGGAAATTTATAATGGGACAGGATAAGGCCATAACAGACACACAAGCAGAGCATGGAGCCAGATGCTTACATAGTAAGTGCTCAGTAAATAGTTGTTGAATAAGTGGCTAACACAATAAGGGCATTCAGAAGAGAAAATCATTACTTTTGCAAAATAAATAACGTTACAGATTTGTAAGATCATCTCAATATAAATGTAATGGATATGACAGTGCCTGGGAAGTTGTAACATGCTACATGTTAAAGAAAATAAAATCAATAGGCAAAAGAAAGCAAGAATTAAATGAGGGAAGAAAAGGAAAAAGGGGAGAGAGAAAGATCCTAAAGCAGCAAGGAGGAGGAAGGGATGTCTGTTGACCCACCTGGCCAAGTGTGCACTCCATGCCACCCAGGAAGTCAGCCTCTTTCAGCCCATTGTGGTTGCTGCTGATGTCGTGGACTTCAAATCGCAGGCGCTGCACCTCTTCAAAGTAAAAGTCCACTGTAAACAGTTTTGAGTACACTGGGTTTATGCAGGTGCGAATCACCTCTGTCCTGTCAACCTGCAAGGAGAGAGAAAGAGAAAACCTATCAGGTATTAGGACATTTTATTATCATCTTTCTAGCAAATTAATCTCATGGTGCTTCCATTTTTCCCAACCATAAATGCCCCCCATCAAGTCACCAGGGTAGGAAGTTCAAAAGTCTACAAGTGGCACCTTCTGAGGACGAGCCAAGTTTCAAGGAGGAAAATCTTATTAGATATAATAATTTGAAATTTTTATTTGAAGATTGAGAGTATGTTGTATTATTAGATGATAGAGCAAGATGACTCAATCATAGTGGCAGCCTGGAGCCTGAGGGCACATCTGGGCTCAGAAGGCAAGAAATCTGTAATCAGTTAGTGATGTCTGACGGGCATAGTGACGGGAAAATGGCAGCATCAGTGTCTCATTTTAGCCAACTCTAATATGAATTTCCTAACTCATGATTCCCAGCATAATGACGTAGAAAGTCCATGAGAATACATAAGAAGATAACAGCCTTTAGTCTCAAGTATGTCCCTTATTAGGTATATAATGTTCACCTGTTCATCTCAATTCCCTAAGTCTCAGTATCTTCATTAACAAAATGAGAAGTAGAGGATTAGAGGATGAAAAGTCTGTCCTGCTCTAAAACGAAGCTGTGATTCCCTTTGCCTTCTGTGACAATAACTCTCCATTTGTCCCCCTCTCCCAGATCCATATCTGCCACTTTCTGCCCTACTCTGTGACCCAGGAGGCTGACCTCTATGAATTCAATTTCTGGGGCTCCCCTGCCTTCTGGGCTCTGGCTGGAGTCAGCCAGAGAGGAGCTGGCAGGAGATCAGAGAGTGGGAGAACAGAGAGGTGCAGGCATGTCTCCGCATGCACAGATTCTGCTAGCAGACTCCTTTCCACAGAGGGAGCTTTTGCTAGGATTAGGTAACACAGTCCCTCTCTCTCTCTCTCTCTCTTGAACCTTCAGAGTGCGGGGTGGTAGTGGCTTTCTGCAGCTGCTTCCCTGATGTCTCTCAGATGCCTCACCTTCCTTTGCTGGCTTGCTTAACCCTGCCTGTGTCCCTATAAAGCATTTCTCTCTAAAGAGATTAGCCCTTTAGGTTAAGCTCTCTGGGTATGCCATCTGTTTTCTGCTGGGATCCTTACCACTAATGTTCTTTTCCTCTATATTTGTCACAGGTAAAAATACGCAAAACCATTTGTATTTTGGGAAGCCTTAAAGGACTAAGTTATAGATAACCCAAGATTCTACCGCATCTCTCAACTAGAGATACGCATTCTTCATTCCTTACAAATCAACTGGAGCCTACATGTACTGTCCACTTTCAAATAGAAACATGGTTTATTGGCTACTTCCTAAGTGTCATTTGTTAGCACAAACTGTGAGAACCATTTCTGTCACTTTCATATACATAAAAGAAAATAGCTTCTTAATAAAATACAGGGAAGGCTGTTCTTAACTGTATTATGCATGCCCGTATCACCCAGCAAAGAAAATTTGATGCTTGCTCCATGCTCCCCTGACACTCTAAGTTCAGTGACTTATCCCTGGCTCTAGCCCTTGCTGTGTGGAGACACGTGTAAGAGAGGTTGTCCTTTAAGGAACACTACCTGCCATTCTTCATTGGATGTACAATCCAGATTGCAAGGAGAAGGAGAATATAGTTCTTGTTACGTCCTTGTTCAACAGATAGGAAGACAGGAAACCAGACTCTAGCCCATTGTTGATTAGGATTTTACAAGTTATTGTTCAGACTCATGGTTATTTGACTATTCTGGCTTCCCATGAAGACCTAGCTTCTATTTGCAGTGAATTTTATATTGTTATATTAATATAATGTTCATGGGGTGGGATAACAGGACTGATTATGCCACTGGATGATTGTATAAGTATAAAAATGCACTGCATTGGCATAAATTTTTTCAGTTGTGCAGAGATCGTAGTTTTGAAAAATAATATAAATTAGAGAGTACAAGCTGGGAGTCTGCAAGTGTAAGCTGACTTGGAGATATTTCATTTGCCCCACTCAAAGTATTTTCCCCTTAATTTGCCAGCATAAAAAGGAAGCTATTTCTATTGCCTTCCCTTCAGAAGAAATTAGACCACATTCTTACATGGTAACAATTGGAGACTGTCCCATTTGGACAGGGCATTCACGCTCCAGTTCTCACAGTCCCTTCCGGGCCCTTCTCCCTCAACTCTGCCTGCCCCCGAGAGGCATTTTTACATCTGGTCCAAATTCATGGAAGAATGAGCCAAATGATAAAAGATTTAATTATATTTATGTAGTGTCTTTTGATAGAGGATTTCAGAATAACCCCCAAGAAGTACATTATAGGTGGATCTGACATCCCCAAGACACAGAAAAATGTCTTCTGTGCTTATGGAAGGAAGAAAAGAGTCCTGAGCAGGTTTAGATGACACAAGATAGGAAATGGAAACTCTAGTCTTTGTTATTCTGCTTTAACCACCTCAAAGGGCACAAATGAGTGATGTACACCAATCCTGGTACTTTTCTTCTTACTTTTTGATTTCCAAATGGTGTTCCCACATAGATATAAAGTTCATGTTGGCATCAAGCCACACACCTCGGACACACTATCCAAGGTAAGCTGCCACCATGCAACCCCAAGTAACTTGGTTTTGGGGGGAAATGACAAGATGGAAAGCATTAAGTAACATTTGCATTAGCAAGATACATAATTTCCGAGTATAACCTGAGGGCCAGTAAGAATGTAAAAGGTATAAGTGCTCAAGAAAAGAAAGAAAATGATGATAAGGGAAGTGCTTGCTATAATAAGTGTTTGAAAGATGTTTCGAAACATTCTGCATTTGCAGTTATCCTGGGAGATGCATTACCTTTTCTGGAGGCTAAATTTAGGATTCACTTGAACAATGGGACCTAGGATCCAGCTCATGTTTCTCATTGAAAGGCATCAAGAGCAAGGTGGTTGTTTCCAAAAGATCATCCACCTATTGGTGCTACTGGCTGTTTCAGAATCAACTGGGGAGCTTTCTTTAAACCTCAGATTCCTTTTCCCTACTCCAGGTGATTCTGTTTAGTAAGTGTAGGGCAGGACGCAGAAATATGGATTTTTAAAACGATTCTAGAGAATTCTGATGTGGGAATATCAGTCTGGGGGAAATGAGGGAATGTGGGGTCTGTTCCTTGCTCTCGTGTGAGATCAAGGTTTATTTTAATCTTGCCTGCCCTTTGTTACCCTGTCTGTAAAAATGCGAATGCCTATCTTGTCTCTTCCCTACTCATAATGACTGCTATATTCACATTGCTTTGTAGTTTACAGAACACACATCCATTTTGAAAATTTGATTCTTATAGCAATCATGAGGTGTAGCTTCATACTGTTTTACAAACAAGAAAATTCAACGTCAGATATCAACACAAGGAACTCCATGTCAGTGTGGGCACTTGAACTCACGCCTTCTGACCTCAAAGCCTGGGCTACTTTCCTTAATTTGTGTTTATTCATGAGCATCCCTAGAAAGAAAGGAAAAATGCAGCTAGGTTATAGTGTGATGGTGATAGAATCAATTATTGAACACTGCTTCTGATGAGATGCTCTTTTATTATACAAACATCATATAAAATATATTTCTGTATAACAATAAAGTTGATAACAGCTAACACTTTTGGAAGGGCCTGTTATGTCACAGGTACTCATATAAAAAAACAGCATTATTGAAGTATAAGTGACATATAATAAGTCACATCTGTTTAAAGTGTGCAGTTCAATACATTTTGACATGTGTGTACCCATGAAAGCATCATCACAATCAAGATAATGAACACATCCATACCTCTAAAGTCTCCTATGCCCCTTTGTAACCCCTTCTTCTCACCCCTCCTTCCCCCCATTCCCAAGAAACTACTGATCTGTTTTCTGTCACTGTAGATTAGTTTGTATTTTCTGTAATATATAAAAATGTACATTATAATATACAGTATTATACAGTATGTGGTCCTTTTCTCTTTATTCTTTCATGCAGCATAATTATTTTGAGATTTATCTGTTGTCATAGTAATGGTTCATCTTTTTATTACTGAGTAGTGTTTCACTGACAGACTTTTGGATTGTTTCTGGTTTTTGGCTATTACACATAAAACTTTCCTGGATAATCATGTGCAAGCCCTTTGTATGGACATGTATTTTTTCCTCTTTGATAAATACCTAGGAGTGAAATAGATGTATGTTTAACTTTTTAAGTTATAATAGGTACACAGTGGTATCTCATTGTGGTTTAATTTCCATTTTCCTAAAACTAGTGATGTTGAGGATCTTTTCACAGGAGTATTTGCCATCTGTATATCTTCATCATGAAGTGGCTGTTCAAGTCTTTTGACAGGCTCTCGCTTTTCCTCCTCATGATAACACACAAGGAGGTAGGTACTATATCACCCCCTTTTATCAGGAGATAGAGAGACCCCATAACTTTTCCAATTTTACCCAACTTCCAAGTAGCAGAGGTGAGATTTGAACCTAGGCAGTTAAGCTCCAGAGTCTGTATATTTAACCTCTATGTTACATAGTCATCCAAATTTGAAGCATTTTCTCATAAACCCTGTTGCTCAAAGTAATGCAACAGCCAGACAACAAATGTGAATGTGGAACTGATGAGCAAAGTCAGTGAACGAGGGTGCAGTTGTGTCTCTGGAGATCTGGTTTGTCCACTGGGCATGCTGGAGATACAATGGAGGCCCTGAACATTGCTCACAGAAACTAGATGGGATGGGGGACAGGCAAATGTGCCATCAGCAAGCAGTTCAAAACTTAAGCCCATTATCCAAAGTAAGGCACCAGAAGATAGGAAGAATGGGCTCCACTTGTACTCGCCATCAAATTGGTACTAACTGATGAACACTGGGGTGCTCACATAGCAGTAATACTCTCCAGGGATTAGGGGGATGGGGGGTAAACCTGCAACTAAAGGACACGGGGAGCATTGTAGAGGGGAAGGGCATGCCTCTAACCCTCGCTTGGGTGAGGCAAAGACATAAAGGGTAACCATAATGTTTGTACTCTCATAATATCCTGAAATAAAAAATAATAATAAAAAAAAAGACTAAGCACACAATGGCCATCTGCTCCCCGCAATTTCCAAGGGCTGGGACTGCCATGGGCAAAGTTGCAAGGGGCAGGTGAGGGCTAAAGAATGCAATGCTATTGATGGGGAGGAGGCGAAGGCAGGAGCCAAAATTGTTACCAGTCACTGAATTCTCTAAGGTTTCCTGGAGAAGTACAGTCCCTTATCATCCCAAGAGTAAGAGGTCCTGGTAACGAATGACATCATAGGCCAGAGAGAGACACAAGGCCCCAGGGTAGGCTTATAATTAGGTATTTCTTCAAACTGATATTTTTTAAATATTTCCTCAATATTTATTTAGTGAGAATAGAGAGAAACTAATTTTTTTCTGAATAAAAAATGGATAATTTTCTTTATGTTTAAAAATAAGGGATTTATTACCAGCAATTTTTCAAACCATGTAACTTCCAAGGAAACATATTAAATCTCATAAAATTCAGATAATAAAACAAATCACTGAGCCACCAGAAATAGCATTATTCAATTTCAGGATTTCAGCTGCTTGTGGTTGCAGATTTTAAGTGACTAGCCTCAGGGTTGGCGACCTGCCCTGTAGCTGCAACAAACTTGTTGCCAGTCTCAAAATCACTCAACAGAGAGAGATAGGTTGGTGCTGTTGAGATATGATTTTTATTTTCAATTTAAGTGGATTTTCTACTTTGATAGGACAATAACTCTTTAACAGTTCGTGGGGTGTGTAAAGAGTCACAGGTGGAAACTTGAGTTGACTGGTGCCATTCATTTTGTGATCTGTCTACATGCTGAGGTTGCATCATTTCTGGCTGCCTAGCTAATCTGCCACATGGACTGGGGGATCCAGCTCACTGGCTCCTAGGACTGAAAATACGCCTAAGTCTTTGACAGCTTTTGTTTCTCCTTAACTTATCACAAATGATTTGGGTGGAAGCTGACTCCTGCCTAGTAAATTATTAAATCCATTCTTGAAATGGATGGCAAGTTGGGTGGTGACCGGTGGTGACCAATGGTGACAGTAACTTTCTGCTCAGGCAAAGGAAGGGGTGAGAGAAAAAAGTGATGTACCTGTATTGACTTTTTTTACCTTCTCACAGAGGGCACTTTACATAGTATCTTCTTCAGTCCTTACTTTCTTTGACTTTAAAACATAGTTTTATTTCACAGTTTAATATCTTTGAATTTGAGATGCATGTTATAATTGATGATATGCCATTATTGAATTGGCAGCATTTTTTCCCTTCCTGGGGATACATAAAATAATGGTTCATTTTATAACTGATGTATTACTTTACAAATGATTTTATTAAATATATCATTCCCATTTTGCAAATGATAAAATAAAACTGTGCATGAGAAAAGTGGTGGCAAAAGCAAGACTCACATTCAGTCTTTCTGACTCCAAAATATATGCTCTATTGTGTCATTTGTTATGAGTCGAATTATGTCCCTCTAAATTCATATGCCAGTACCTCAGAATGTGACCTCATATGGAAATAGGGTCATTGCAGAAGTAATTAGTTAAGTTAGCACAAGGTCATACTGGAGTAGGGTGGGCTCCTGATCTGGTGTAACTGATGTTCTTATAAAAATGGGAAATTTGGAGACAGACATGCACACAGGGCAAACACCACGTGAACATGAAGGAAGAGACTGAGGTGGTGCAATCTCCTGCTCCTCATTACAAGCCAAGGAATGCCAAAGATTGCCAGTGAAACAGCAGAAGCCAGGAGAGGGGCATGAAACAGGATCTTCTCAGTGCCTTCAGAAGAAACCAGCCCTGCTGACATCCTGATCTCAGATTTCTAGCCTGCAGAACTTTCACAGTTCTTATTTCACAGGAATAAATTTCTGGTGTTTAAGCCAGTTTGTGATACTTTGCCATGGCAACCCTAGCAAACTAATACCTCCTTCTACCTCTGTCAAGAAACATCCAGCCTGACACCTCTCATAGATTTATCTCTAAAAAGGTATGCTTTACCCACCAAGTGTAAAACCTTCGAATACTCTAGATTAAATAGAACAAGTGATCCAGGGTTACAAGTGTTTTTCTTCTGCTCTCAATCCCTTGGTCCTTCCCTTCATCCTCCTGCCATGCCGCTAACCTGGCTCTCAAGTAACAGGGCCTCTGTTTATGGATCCCTGGGGATGAACCTGCTAGAAACCCTAAAGCTAGACATTCCATTCAGCAATAGAAATAGCCTGGGGCTTGTGCTGTTTAAAGCAGTCAGCAGAGTTGCATCACTTTGCCCAGGAGTGTGGCTCAGAAGTAAATGAAATGAGAATCACCCTATAGGTACCTTCAGAGAGGTCTCAAATGCCAATGATGTGACCCAGGTCTTCTTCTTCCTTTGCTGCCCGCCCTAGTCCCTCCAAGCTGCTGGCTCCAGCCACACGGAGCCTGAGCCAATCCTCACTGCATTGGTAATACAGGCTTGGGATGGGTCTCAAGTGCACCTTCCAGTGCAACACCTCATCTCTTCCACAGCTGTTCCTTTTCCCCAGTGGTGCTGTACAATAGAACTTCTATGATGTTCTGCATGGTCCAAATGGTAGCCACTAGCCACATGTGGCTATTCAGTACTTGGAATGTGGCTAGTAGGACTGAGGAACTGAATTTTAAATTTAAGTCTAAATTTGAATAGCCACATGTGTACAGCATTGTCCTAGCTTTCCTAGCTTCTGCCAGCTCTATCTCCCTGCAAATTTATGAAATCCTGCATGATACATACTCATACTTATTTAATTGACCCAGAGATTCCCAGGTGATTTCAACACACATATGAGGAATTTTCAAACTTTTTGCACAATGAAACCACCTGGGGATCTCTGGGCCAATTAAATTAGATTCTCTGGACGTGGAATCTAGGCATCAGCAGTTTAAAAATCTACAGTTAAGTTTATATTAATCATATTACCAACCATAATGGCTCAGCTCCAAGTGGTTGGAGACCAGGAGCCAGAGCTATCGTGTGGTCTACTCTGAGCGCCACACCGCAACCTCTAGATCAGACTTTGTGCATTAATACATTCCTGCTTCCTTGGAAGAGCCATTGGCTACTGCTCAGCTCACTACAGGACAGGGGACTGAATGAAAGAAATAATCACATTATGGGAAAAGGTGGTTTATTTGGATGTTTTACCCAGTCAAGCACCCCAGTAACTGGCACACTCCCTGTTTGTGAAACAAGAGTTAGTGAATGTGGCACCCATTCTCCTTTGCATCCCCTGATCTTTCTGCTCTGCTGTGTCCTAGAAGACTGCCCTGCATGGGTTGCTTCATTCAGGTTTCTTTGCTGGCTCACCCTTCTTCAGCCAATGGAAGGCACCAGTAGGAGACCAGAAAGCAGGAGAGGTCAGTATATTTTTCTTTTTCCCTCCCTGCTCCATGATACAATTTTGGCAGTGACTACATCTCTCCACCTATAGCCTCCTCCTAGCTGCCCTCCTGCAAAGCTCTAGCTCTTGCTGGTTTCCAGTAACACCATAACCTCTGCCTGTCCAGCACGTTCCACTAATATTGGCTTCTCACTATTGCCAGTCCCAGGACATCTCAGCTGCCTTTGCCGGTTCCTTTAACCTTGCCCATGCATCTCTAAGTGGTCTCTTCATTAACATCTCTTTTTCTCCCGGAACACTGATTGGTTCCCTGATACTCTTAAAAATGTCCCAAGATACGGCAGAACCTGGGAGAACCTTCTAAACCTCAAGGGCAGGTGAAATTGTGTCTAGTCTGGTGACTCATGATTAAAGAATTGTATAGGCTTTTAAAACTTTGAAAACCAGTAATCCTTCTGTGATTTATGTGGTAACTTCCTCTTAGTGACAACACCCTGTTCTCCAACCTTGCTCAATAATCAATCACAAGGAACACTTCCTGAGCACTTAGTATGCACCAGGCAGTGTTCTAACCACTTCACATACCTTACTCCATGCAATCATCCCAACAACCGCTATTGCTAATTTGCACATGAGGAAACATAGGGTCAAAAAGGTTAACTCGCCCAAGGTCACCCAGCTATTAAGTGATAGAGCCACTGGGATTTCCCTTAAAGCTCTTTCCTGGCACATGGCACCTATCTTGAAGAAGATGAATATGTTCAGGTACCATCTGACCATAGTGGTTTCAAGCAGGGCCATTCTGAATGCCCAATACTATAAATGTTCTTTGGGAGAAAAACAATCTTTAACATCCTCAGCTGGGCAACAGACCCTGAAAATCTTTTCAGTGTGACTGTTGAGTATCTAGCACAGATAGATCTTCAAACTTTCTCTTCCTCCTCCTGTTATATTTTTCTCTTCAAGTTCCTTCCACTTAGCTAGAGCCCCTCTAGAATGGCTCAGGAGAAATCTAGGTTTTCCAAGTCAAGAGGAAAAAGACCCTTCTATAACATAAAAGGTGTTTTTCAGTCCTAAATCAACTGCCTTGTACCCCTCATTCCAGCTGTAACCTGGCATGTAAATATCAAGCAATCAGAAACTGCCTCACAGAATTCATGTCTGCCTGCCAAAAGCAGGCAGAGCCCTTCACGATTAGGAGCAGGAAGGTGTTGGATTGCCGTCACGCCAAGTTGCAGTGACGGTCAGATCCTCAGCATACAGGAGCTTGGAGGCTAATCTCACACAAGTGTAAAGCAATTTGCACTTCACTCAGATGTTGATTATTAACAGGATGTTCCCACCATTTCATTTCTCTGTCACATCTGTGGAGTCCTCCAGAAAGGTCATCCAAAGTTGAAGAGGCTTGGTTTTCTCATTAATTGATGTTTGAAAATAGTAAGAGAAACATATCTGCAGGATGCTGCATATGCATCCCACGTCTGACATGCTCACCAGCCAGCAGACTGTGAAGGTGGCTTAGCCGAGGCCTCAACCCTCCTCAAGATAGGTGTCCCCATGCAGGGGTGAAGTGATGGGGGGTTATTCTGTAGCTTGGAATCAGCTTCCCTGGGTTTCAACTCCCCCACCCAACTCCTATAGAATATTCAATATCTGTTCCGCTTATTAGTCAAATTAGTTCAATTCCCAATTGCCCGAATTGTGAATTAGTCCCCTGATCTCAGTGGCCCTTCTCAAAATGCCATTGAGTAGGGAGGAGCACATCACCTTTATGACCACCACTCTTTCTGGAAGCACTCTGTTATAAATAGGGGGGTGCTCACCTCTCCCTGACACCTTGCTCTTACCAGGATAAAAGCAGGATTGTATATGTATATTGGCGATAGCAGTAACCTTAAATCTTAAATTCTTAGAGTTCGTCAAGGCTGAGAATGGCAGCCAGTTTCATCCTACCTCCCAATTCTGAGTGATTGGTGAAAACATGGTGGTGGGAATGTATCTGAGGCTGTCTCTGAATTTGGTGGGAAGAACGATAACTTAGCAATGCCTGCCCTGGATATAGGAGGCATAAGAATGTCCCCTGTGTCACATGTCTGTCACTCCTTATCTATTCCTACCCTTCAATTTTTAGTAGAGGAAACTGAGCTTGGTAGATATTAACATGACATTCTCAAATTCCTGTAGCTGCACACCAGCAGGTGAGCTATGGATCTAGCTACGACCTCTGACTCCTGGTGCTGTTCTCCACATCACCACACCAAACTGCCGATTCCAAGACTTCCTACTCAGGGTGCCTACGAGATTCAGGGCCCAGCATTCCAGCATCAAGGTTTAAACATAAACATACACATACACATATTCAGCCTTTTGTTATGGTTTTGTCAACTAAGCCTAATTCCCCACAACATCTGAAAGAAAATTAAAAAAAATAAGTTCCCGGAAGGAGGCAACACCGTGGAACTAGGCCATGCCAGGAAACGGGCTCTCAGGAAATGGGCTAGCCCAGGCACTTGACTATACACTCATCAGTTGAAGAAGACCTGAAACCTAGCCAGACTGGGGTGGTTGGCTCACAGAGCACTGCACCATCAGACGTCCTTGAACATCTTCTGAATGGGATGATTAATACTTCAAAGTAGCAATGCCTCATGTGTGTTTCATGAACACTAGCCCTAAAGGCAGTTCCTGGAAATAAAGGTTCTGCAGTCAAATGAGTTTTGAGAGCCCTATCCACTATACCCTCTTCTTAGAAGGTCAACATGCAGAATATATATTAAAGGCTCTTAAGGAGTTCTGCAGCAAATAAATATGTTAACCTTTTAATATTTTCTAAACTTATTTAACCTTCCTTCTACCTCTCATAAAATACATACATTAATATCCAACAAAACACATTTTATGAAGTTTGCGTTGAAGTGTTAAGAAAATAGACATCTCTATTAAATGTCTTAGAGACATTTTCTCCGAGTGCAAATCAATTAAAACACAAGTAGAGCAAGTTGGCTTACATACCCCATACTTTGCAAAATGCAAAAGCATACTGTTTGTTCAGTATTTATTGATTAAATTAATAAATAGGTCTATACATGCATTTGATGTTTTGTACAATTTCCATAGGCCCTGCCTCTATTCTTCTCTGATGTCTCTCTTGACCAACCTCTCTCCTATGCCTCCTCAATAAAATGTTAGTTAAGCCTTTGTCTGAAGCCAAACCCATTACCACAAATTCTTACTATCATGAAACTATTAATATCTCAGGAATTGGAAAACAGAGTGGCAGAGATAACTGGGTTTCATCTCAGCTGGGCGCAGACTCCAATATGTGCCACAGGTCCCACCATTTTCTCCACAGGCAAGTCAGACCACACAGTTTTGTTCAGTCACGTGTCTCCTGGCTTGTCCAGTGACAAATCTGGGGTGGTCCCCATGTGACAGTCACTAACTTTACACCTGGACTTTCTTTCCATGGTAGCACCCATTCTTTTTTTTGCCATTTCCATATATATCACTTTTTGTTTTACTAGTTCCCAAAAGACTTCCTTTTGAAGCCAAGGAATTTGCAGCATTTTGCTACAGTTGTTAACTTAAAAGTTGAAGCTGCTTATACAAGGGCTGAGAGAAAGCATGGTGGGGTGGACACCCTGAGTTTAGGAGCCACGTTCTCTTTCTTGAATCCTGACTGTCTGGGCCTGTGTCCACCCTGCAATAGTCCAGGTACTAGAATGTTCTAGACTGCAATAGATGATGATAACTCCACCTCCATCCCGAAAGATTCAGGCTACACCACATACCACAAAGCTCTCCAAATGCAGATTTTTTTTCTCCTATTTCTGTTTACTTCTTTGTAAACATCAGAGAGATTTTCTGATAAATAAAAAGAATTGGTAATCAGAAAATTAATGTCAATGGATTAATCTCAATTCACCGCCAACCACTCGGGTAGAATGAATCTGTCTTTGTGGTAGTTACCTTAAGATGTTGCAAGGTAATGTCTTTATTGAAGAGGTAAAAATCCTTCTCTTTCTTTTTCTTCTTCCCATTCTTAAACTTCTACTTCTCCTATCTTTAAATACAAACATACATTCAGCACACAATGCCTCTTTTATGAAGTATTGTCTCTGTCACATATGTCGCCCACTGATGCTGTGGTATCATTCTCACTCATTTGTCATTAATTACATTAATACACTGAAAAGCTGATATTTATGAAGCTTATGAAGTGGGGTCCTTCATAAGGTATAAGAGCTATTAGTGACTGGGGCCAAATCTTGAGTGGTGAAATTTCCCTTCACACTACCATCACCATTAGCATCACTAAAACGATCATCAAGCGATCAATACTTATCGCATGCCTATATTTTTACAGGCACGAGGCTGGGCACTCTCATGATTGTAAAGAAGCAGCAAATCCACCAAAGCTGGAGTGCTTTGAGAGCTTATCATGGGCTCTGTGCTAAGTTCCTGATATTCATTCTCTTTTGGAAGCTACGCAACAGTCCTTCTATATTGGCCTCTTGTTCAACAGGTTAGAGGGCTCAGGAAACACAATCTAAAATATATTGCTTTTTTGTAATAACCTCGATAATTTCAGGGCTTAAACTCAGCCCCCGGAGGACTAATTTTTTTCTTTTAATAACAACAAAAATCTTCATTTTTCTATGTCTTATTTTTATTCAGTTAAAACAAATTCTTCACAAATGCTTCCCATTAGCAATTAGTACTCATTTCCATGCACTCACTCCAGGAAGATTCAATGAGTGCATATGATTTTTCAGCACAGGGCTAGGCCCTAGGATTCAACATTAAAGTAGGTATGTCTCCATCCATCCCAAAGCACAGAATCCAATTTATAATATAATAGATGTCCTACTAGGTCCCATTTATTCTGCTGAGAGCTTTGAGTGCACAAGAAATACATTTTATGTGGCGGTGGCTACTGGCCACATTCTGTGGTGTCTTGAAGTGGAGGCATTTCTGCCCCAGGTCAGAAAAAGTAAGACAGAAAACAAATTCTCACCAGTAGCCTCTTCAGATATATGATATCTGTGACAAATACAAGTGGCTCTTCATTGTGGTCATAAGAGCTGTTTGCCAAGCCCATTATGCACATTTTATCTGATCTGGCAGTTGTTCCAAGAGCTGGGCTGAGTGATTTTGGTATTTATACAGCAAGACATCAGGCTTTCAAGAATTAACAAACAGAGGTCAAAATCAAGTTGATTTGGGTCCCTTTATGAAAGAGATCTTTCATAAAATGAGAAAAACCCAAAGAAGGAATAAGACATCACTTAGTAGGCATGAAGGAGAGATTTAAGTAACAGATGGGAGAGGAAGGAGGAATTGATTAATTTTTAAAGTTTCTTCCAACCCTGCAATTCTAGTTCTATGCTGAATCCAAAGATGAATTTTTTTGTTTTTGTTTTTCAACTGGCTTTGATAGCTAGACAATGGATAGGTTTTAATTTCCTAGGAGATATGTTTTGTTTAGTGGTTATAGATTATCCATGGCTCATTTCCAGTTCCTTGATTTTGCTTGATCCAATGTAAGGTCATTTTTCTTGATCTGATACATTATGCACAAACATGTAAACAGAATGTGCATATTAGTCATGTCTTCTTATTTTCTAATTTTTTACACTGTGAAGGTTTGGGTCCTTACTCACCCAGGAGGATTGCTCCTCTGGGGCTAGCTAATGCTTGGAGGTAGTAAACACTCAGCTGTAAGCCTTTCACATGCAAACCAACCACTCCAGAGTCCATACCCCTAACCATCTCCTTGACCCAGTTTTTACACACTGGGCCACCATTCTCCTGCCCTAATCCCCAGGTATAACCAGAGAGAGAGAGAGAGACTGCCCTTTTGCCCCAGAGCTCACTGACATGATTGAAACTGTCAACTCTAAACCTGCTTCTCCTGCCTTGCCTGTTCCTTCCCATATTGCCCACCTTTTCCCCTCACTCCCTCTGACTCCTGACTTATCACAGTGCTTCCCCCACGTGGCTGTGCCTCCTGTTTCTAAGGATCTGTGAGTATAACCTTCTTTCATGACAGTCATTGCTGTGTCCGCCTGGAAGTTTAGGGATTATTTTGTGGATTTAAATGGCTTTTTCCTGGCCTTTATGGTCAGCGCAGGAAAGGAACTGATATTTCTTAAACACCTGCTTCACACTACTGTACTTACATTATATCAGTTAAATCTTGGAACACAGCAGCATTGCAAGGTAGATACAATCAATATCTTCATGTTATAGGTGAGGAAACTGACATGTGAAGAAGTTAAGTAACTTGCTCGAGGTCATACATTCCGCTCCTGGCAGTGCTGAATGTGAAGCCAGGCTTTTTGTTCCAGGGTTTTATTTGCTTTTTTCTTTCTTTCTTTTTTTTTTTTTTCTTCATCATATCCCAGTGACCTCTCTCTATACCAAATATGAGCATCAAAGCAGCCTGCCCTAATTCCACTGCAAGAGTAGCAAGCACAGAATGGGAAGGGATTCTTCCTATCTCTACCTCCACAGAGCCAATTGGTTTCTTGAGACAACATATACACTAAATCTGATGGATGAAAGAAACAAATATATAATCAAGTAATATGGGTAAAGGATAAGGTACATAAGATGCTAAAGCTCAAATGGTCACTATGCCTTCAAATGGAGCTGGCCTGTGGCTGATAGAGCTGGTTATTTCCTGGCCATGTCTCAAGCCAGAATTCCCCATGTACGCACAGCTAAATGTCTTTGCTCACTCTACATGTTGGTGTGATCAAAGGCTTAAATCTCAGATTGCATTTGTCTTCTCTCTACACTGGCTTCCTAGGTCATCTCATTGAATCTCATGGTTTTAAATGAAATGTACAGTCTGATAACTTAGGCCCAGATGTGTTTCCTGAATATCAGACACATACATCTTGACTGTACTGTTTCCACACAGAGGTTCTGCCCAAGGAGAGAAGAAAGTTTTAAAGAGAAGAACTCCACCTGCGGTGACTGATTTTGCTTGAAACAAAGCCCAAAGAAGTTCTTGTTTAAATGCTTTGTCAAAACCAGGGAGATCTTGGTGGGGAGCAATTAAGAGAGGACTGGTAGTCTCATAATACTAGTAGCAATGAGGTACCTGGTAGACCAGCCAGGAATTTTACGGAGAAAACCGAGGAAAGAGACAGCTGAGAAAAGCCCTCCTGGCCTCTCATCTCTGGGGATAAGGAAGGCTATGTGCACGCCCTGGGCTGCACCCCAGGAACAACCAGAGCAGGAAATGGGTCAGATTTGAAAGCACTCCCCGTAGCACACACAGATCCGTCAGTGATACATGGAAGCCTTCCTAGATTAACTAACTCAAGGGGACTAAGCACAACCTTGGACCAAACACTGTCTGAACAGTAAGCTACTGTGACCCTGGGATGACTCGCAGGAAGCCAGGCTTTATAAATGAAATCATGCTCATACCTGATGGAAGGCACTCTCTCAGAACTGACTGGTGAGAGAAGCCCAGAGCTAGTGCCCTGTTGCTGACTAGGAGGCAAAACGGAAACTCTCCGAACTACGAAAGTAGTCTCCAAGTCCCCTCGCCTCCTGCTCCCATTCCCCACACACACATCCAGTTGGACAAGGGGGCTCAAGCACATACCCAACTGTCTACGCTGTCTCTCAGACATTTCACAGATATCTCAAACTTTACGTTCCAGCTAAAATAGTGTTCCAGATAACCACTCCCCACCAGGATCTACAGCAGAGTCACTCACCCTAGTTAATGGCCACACCATTCTTCTAGCTGCTCAGGCAAAAACCTTAGGGTTATGCTGAATGTGTCCTATGTCCTCTTCTCACATCCTATATCCAACACATCAGCTAATCCTGTTGTCTTACCTTCAGAATAGATACCGAATGTGGCCACTTCTCACCTTCCCCACAATGGCCTCTTAATCTAAGCCACTATTCTCTCTATTGGATTATTAGAATACCCACTTAACTAGTATTCCTCCTTCACCTCCCCTGGCCCCTTTAATCTAGTCTCAACACAATGGCCAGAGTGATTCTGTTAGAATTCAAGTCGGGGGATAAAATTCCTCTGCTTCACACCTTCCAATAACTCCTCATTTCACTCAGTTTTCAATATGATATTTAAACTCTGACCTCCCCACAACACCCCTTCGTTATCATTCTGATCTCATATAATACCACCCTTACCCTTGTTCACTCTGGCCTCCCTGCTGTTCCTTTGAACATCCTGGGCACACTTTTACCTTGGGCCCTCTGCCTTTGCTGTTACCTCTGCCAGGAATGCTCCTCTCCCAGATATCCACATGGCTCCTTTTCTCATTTCCTTCAGAACTGTACCCAAACTCTTCTCACTGAGGCCTTTTCTTGGCACCCAGTCTATAATGTGAATACTTCCCTCTAACACTGCCTATTTCCATTTGCTGCTTTAATTTTTCTTCTTAGCACTTATTACTAACTCACATAACATAAATTTTATTCATTTTTCCTGGTTTATTGTTTGTTTATCCCAGCAGAATGTGAAATGCATGAGGACAGTATTTAAAATACTTAACAACTGACTCAATAAGGGCTTCACCCAATCAGAGTAAATACTGGCCCAGTAAGAACGGATTGTGGTTGTAAACCAGTGTGAACTGGCTGAATATCAGATCCACACTTATATCTAATGAGACAAAGCCAGTCTTGGAATGTGCTGAGAAAGGACTCTCAAATAGAAGGGCCAAGCTGTTAAGAAAATTCTCATAATAGTCCAGAATTAAAAAATAAGGCCACCTCAGAAAAACATAACAGTGGAATGGGGTGGGTTGGGGTGGGGGCAAAGTATTCCAAAGTTCTTATATGAGAAAAAAAGCACAGAAGCAAGTTTTCTGAGTCTTGTGTTATTAGGGAAGTAGAGGACAAAGAGGACCTTGGCATGGGAAAGAGTTGGTATTTTATAATCAATAATAGAGAAATATGTGTCTGACTATGAAAGAAGGAAAGAGGTTTGGTAGATACTCTTGGTTGTGTGCCCAACAGCTGTTCTCTCCTTCTCACTGGTGAGCCAACCTCCCACTGTAGAGGCTGGAGATGCCAGATGCTCACTGTCCTGGCTTCCTCTGTAGCCAGAGCCTGATCATGTAACCCCATCCTGTCCAGTGGAATTGGAGAAGATAGCTATTGGTGACTCCTGGGAATATATATTTCCTTCCCTCATAAAAAGATGTGCAGAAGTGAACATCTTTGCCCTCTACCCCTTCCTTTGGACATTGTCTTTATTATAAGACAATTCCTTATTATAAATCTCTTTGTGTGTGTGTATGTACTCACATACGTATGTATGTATATATTAACCTGCATGCATATATGTATGCCTTAGCCTAATTGAATAAGAGACTGTACTTTTTTATATCTATGAAAGATTTATATAAAATAGCTTAATAATTAGTCAGAAAGTAAACCTTAATACAGTTTAAGCAGTAGAGATTTTACAGTATACATGTTCTGAACAAATTCCAACAAAAATAGAAATAAAAAATTAAAAAGTGACCAAAAATCCTGTTTACTTTGAAATTTAAAAACAAAATTCCTAGATAATCTTTGTGTCAAAGGAGAAATAAAAAGAGAAATTTCAAACAATTGCAACTGAAAGAACATTTTTCATCAATATTTATGGGACTCAGTGAAAAGTCTATTCTTTGGAAAAAGTATAGCCTTAAATGCCTTTACTACTAAAGAATAAAGACTAAATATTCATCTTAAGAAATTAGAAGAACAATAAAATACATCAAGAGAAACCAGAAGGAGAAATTAATAAAGATAAAAGCTTACTTCAACAAAATAGAATACAAACAAAAATATTAGAAAGGATAAATAAATTCAGGAGGTGGTTCTTTGAAAAATAAAGTAAAAATGAAACAGAACAACACTTAGAAGTCTGATTATAGTTAAAAGAGAAAGAACAATTATAAATGTAGAAAGGATTAAGATAATAGTATATGCAAAATTTTTCCCATGGGCAAATGATTTTTTTAGCAAAATATAAATTACTCAAACTTATCTAAGAAGTGGAAAACCTGAATAGACCAACAACTGTAGACAAGCCTGTGAAGGTGATTAGATCTACCATCGAAAAGGACACTAGGACCAGATGGGTTCACCGCTGAGATTTATCCAACCTTTACAGATTAGATAATTATGATGTTCCTTCAACTGTTCCAGGCCATAAAGAAAGCTAGACAATGCACCACTTAATTTTATGGTACAAGTATAAATTTAATACCAAAACCTGATAAAGAATAATAGAAAAATATAATAGAAAAATATACACCAACCTCATTTGGGAATATTAGATGTGAAAATTCTAAATAAAACATCAGCAAAAGAATCCCACAATGCATACAAAAATATATTATGATCAAACAGAGTTTATTCCAGAGATGCAAACAGAGTTAAAGATTAGGAAAATTATCAGTATAATTA
>NW_012136080.1:8636186-8637238 GCF_000956105.1 Propithecus coquereli
AAGTATATGTGATGTTTTGATACATGTATACATTATTTAATGATCAACCAGGGTAATTAGGATACCCAGCATCTTTTTTTAAAATTTTTTTATTTCAGCATATTATGAGGGTACAAATAATATACCCAGCATCTTAAACATTTATCATATCTTTGTGATGAGAACATTATTAAACATCTCTTCTAGCTATTTTGAAATATACAATACATTGTTGTCAACTCTAGTCATCCTACTATGCAATAGAACACCAAAACTTATTCTTTTTATCCAACTGTAACTTTGTACTTGTTAACCAATCTGTCCCTACAGTCCCATCCCCCCACCCCATCCTCTGGTAACCACTATTCTACTTTCTACTTCCATGAAAACAATTTTTTAGATTTCACATCTAAGTGAAATCATGTAGTATCTGTTTTTCTGTACCCGGCTTATTTAACTTAACATAATATCCTCTAGGTTCATCTACGTTGTCACAAATGACAGGATTTCATTGTTTTTTTATAGCTGAATAGTATTCCATTGTGTATATATACTACATTTTTTTAATCCACTCATCTTTTGATGGACATTTAGGTAGATTCCACATCTTGGCTATTGTGAATAGTGTTGCAATAAGCATGGGAGTGCAGATACCTCTTTGACACACCAATTTCATTTCTTTGGGCACATAACCAGTAGTGGGACTGCTGGTACAGATGTTAGTTCTATTTTTAATTTTTGAGAAACCTCCAAACTGTTTTCCATAATGGCTATACTAACTTACATTCCCATCCACAGTGCTTAAGAGTTCTCTTTTCTCCATATCCTTGCCAGCACTTGTTATTTTTGGTTTTTTGATAGTAGCCATTCTAACTGGAATGAAGTGATATTTTACTGTAGTTTTGATTTGAATTTCCCTAATGATAAGCTATGCTGAGCATTTTTTTTCATATACCTCTTGGCCATTTGTATATTTTCTTTTGAGAAATGTCTATTCAGGTCTTTTGCTTATTTTAAAATCAGTTTATTTGGTTTTTTTGTTGTTGAGTTGAGTTTGTATACATTTTGGATAT
>NW_012136080.1:8638979-8643631 GCF_000956105.1 Propithecus coquereli
ATCACTTTGGATTTACTTTGTTACTCTTTTTTCTAGGTTCTTAAGGTAAGAGCTTAGGTTATTGATTTGAGGCTTTTCTTCTTTTCTAATATATGCATCTACTGGTATAAATTTCCCACGCAGTGTCTTTAACTGCATGCCACAAATTTTGATGTTATATTTTCATTTTCATTCAGTTCAATGTATTTTTTGATGTCCCTTGAGACTGATTTTAGATCAGGATAATACAAGCTTCAGCCCATGGATTACTTAGAAGTTTGTTGTTTGTTTTTCAAGTGAAAACTTTTCCTGTCATCTTTCTGTCATTGATTTCTAGTTCGATTCTGTTGTGGTTAGAGAACCCACTTGGTACTATTTCAATTCTTTTACAATTTGTCAGAGTTTGTTTTGTGGGCCAGGATATGACCTATTTTAATATACATCCTGTAGGAACTTGTAAAAAATGTGTATTTTGCTGATTTTGGATGGAGTATGTCATAAATGTTGATTAGACCCTGTTTCTATATTCTTGCTGATTTTCTGTCTAGTTGTTTTATCTACTGTTGAGAGAGGGGTGTTGAAGTTTCCAGTTATGATTGAAGATTTGTGTATTACTTGTTACAGTTTTTCTGATTTTTTTGTTTGTTTATGGTAATTTGAAGTTCTGTTGTTTCATGCATACACATTGAAAATTATTATATCTTCTTTATTGATTGACACTTTTATCATTATATAATATTCCTCTCTTTTTCTGGTAATTTTCTTTGCTCTGAAGTTTAGTTTATCTGATATTAATGTAGCTACTTCTGCTTTTCTTTGGTTAACACTTGCATGATACACCTTTTCCCATCGCTTTACTTTTAAGCAATTGTCTTAGTCCATTTTCTGTTACTATAACAGAATATCTGACACTGAGTTACTTATAATGAGTAGAAATTTATCAAGCTCACAGTTTTGGAGGCTGGGAAGTACAAGCATGGCACCAGCATCTGATGAGAACCTTTCTGCTGTGCCATGACATTGCAGGAAGCATTACATGGTGAGACAGAGTAAGCATACTAGCTTAGGTCCCTCTTCCTCTTCTCACAAAGCCACTAATTCCATCATGGGGCCTCATCCTGATGACCTTATCTGATCCTAATTACTTCCAAAAGGGCCCACCTCCAGTGAACATATGAATTTGGAGATTAAGTTTCTAACATGAAATTTCAGAGATACATTCAAACCATAGCTCCGATCTATCTATATTGTTACACTCGAAGTGAGTTTCTTATGGACAGCATATGACTGGGTAATGTTTATTAATTCAATTTGTCAATCTTCATCTTTCAATTGGTATATTTAAACTATTTTTATTTGTTATAATTATTGATATGTTAGAACTTAAGCCTACCATTTTTTTGCTTTTTGTTTGCTCTCTGTTTTATTTTTACTGTCCTCCTGTGGGTTACTTGAACATTTTTTTTTAGAATTCCACTTTGATTTATGTATAGCGTTTTTTAGTGCATCTCTTTAAATAGCATTTTCAGTGTTTTCTCTAGGTACTACACTGTATGTACGTAATATATATATGTATATATATATATATCTTATCAGTCTATTGATCATTTTACTAGATTAAGTAACATAATAGAAACTTTACTTTCCTCTGTCTTTTTATAATTCCTGTTTGTAACAGAATTATCTTAAATATTTCCTTTACATACACTTAAGAACCACATCACTAAGTGTTATAATTTTTGCTTCAACTGTCAAACATAATGTAAAATTCAAGAAGATAAGAAATGCCTGTTGTATTTTCCTATATTTTTGCTTACTGCATTCTTTCTTCCTTCCTGATTCTACATGTTTCTTTATCATTTTCTTTCTATTTACACAACTTCATCTAAACATTCTTTTAGGGTAATTGTCTGCTGGTGACAAATTCTCTTAGCTTTCCCTCATCTGAGAATGTCCTGATTTTCCCTTTACTCCTGAAGGATATTTTCACCAGGTATAGAATTCTGGGTTGAGAGTTACTGTCATTCAGAACTGGAAAATGTTATGTCACTTCCTTCTCTCTTCTGTGTCTTTTGATGAGAAATAGGCTTTCATTCAAATTCTTTTTGCTCTGTAGGTGCTCTGTAGGCAAAGTGCCATTTTTCTCCATATGCTTTCAGTTATTTTTCTTTGTCCTTAATTTTCAGAAGATCAGTTATGATGTATCTTGGCATGAATTTCTTTGGATTTATTTTGTCTGGGGTTCACTCATTTTCTTGAATCTGTGGGTTTATGTCTTTTTAAATTTAGAAGATTTTCTGACATTATTCTTTAAGTATTTTTTCAGGTCTGCCTCATTTCTTCTTTCCTTCCCAGACTATGACAACATGAATGTTACATCTTTCATTATAGTTCCACAGGCTCCTAAAGCCATATTCTTTTTTAATTCAATCTATTTTTACCTCTATTGATCAAATTGAGTAATTTCTATTGTTTTGCCTTCCAATTTACTTATTCTTTCCTCTTTCTCTTCCATTCTGCTGTTGAACCTATCTACTGAGCTTTTTACCTTAATTATTATAGCTTGGTTCTAAAATTCCCATTTCATTCTTCTTTATATCTTTTATTTCTTTGCTGAGGATTCATTTTTTTACATTTGTTTTAAGGATGTTTTTAGTTGCTCTTTGAAACATTTTAATTACGGATGCTTTAAAATCTTTTTTAGATAATTTTAACATCTCTGCCCTCTTAGTGTTGGCATCCATTGCTTGTCTTTTATTCATTTGGTTTTTGGTATGACAAGTGAAACTAGTATATTTTTGGTATGGTGTTATGAGACTCTCTATCTGATTTAAATCTTCTGTTTTAGCTGGTTGTGTTTGCTTGTTTTCTTTTTTTTATTTCAAAGTATTATGGGGGTACAAATATTTTTGGTTACATGGACTGCTTTTATAATACTTGAGTCATGGTTATAAGTGTGCCTGTCACCCAGTTAGTATTCATTGCATCCATCAGGTAGGTTTTTGCCCAACTCCTCCTCCCCCCATCCTCTGCTTGATTTCTGTTGAGTTTTACTTCCCTCTGTTCACATGTGTGTTCAGTTAGTTCCAATTTAATAGTGAGTACATGTGGTGCTCATTTTTTCATTCTTTAGATACCCATTTAGGATAATAGTCTCCAGTTCCATCCATATTGTTGCAAAAGGTATTAAATCATCCTTCTTCATGGCGAAGTACTGTTCCATGGTATATATATATATACCACATTTTGTTAATCTATTCATGAATCGATGGTCACTTAGGCTGATTCCACATCTTGTAATTATGAATTGTGCTGCAATAAACATTCAAATGCCAGTGTCTTTTTGATAAAAGGACTCGTTTTCATTTGAGTAAATACCCAGCAGTGGGATTGGATCAAATGGTAGGTCTACTTTTAGTTCTTTGAGGAATCTCCATGCTGTTTTCCATAGAGGTTGTACTAAGTTGCAGTCCCATCAACACCAAAGGAATGAAAGCATTCCTTTCTCTCTGCATCCATGCTAATGTCTATTGTTTTTGAACTTTTTAATAAAGGCCATTCTGACTCAGGTAAGGTGATATCTTATTGTTATTTTGATTTGCATTTCCCTGATGATTAACGACATTGAGCATTTTTTCATGTTTATTTGACATTTTTCTATCTTCTTTTGAGAAGCTTCTGTTCATGTCTTCTGCCCACTGTTTAATGGGGTTGTTTGATTTTTTCTTGCTGATTTGCTTGAGTTCTTTGTAGATTCTAGTTATCAGACCTTTATCAGATGTATAGCATGCAAATATTTTCTCCCATATTTGCATATTTATGTAGGTTGTCTATTTGGCCTGTTCATTTTTCCTTGGCTGTGCAGACACTTTTTAATTTAATCGAGTCCCATTTATTTATTTTTGTTGCTGCTTTGATTGCCATTGGGGTATTCTTCATAAATTCTTTGCCTAGGGTGATATCTAGAAGAGTTTTTTCAACATTTCCTTCTAGAATTCTATGGTTTTATGCCTTATATTTAAGTCCTTTACCCATCTTGAATTAATTTTTGTGAGTAATAAGATATATGGATCCTGTTTCATTCTTCTGCATGTGGCTATCCAATTTTCCCAGCACTATTTATTGAATAGGGATTCTTTTCTTCAGTGTATATTGTTGTTTGCTTTGTCAAAGATCAATTGGCTGCATATGGATGGTTTAAGAAATTAAGAGTATCCAAATTAAGAAAGAAGAGGTCAAACTATCACTTTTTGTAGATGACATAATCTTATATCTAGAAAACCCAAAAGATTCCATGAAGAGACTCCTGGAATTGATAAATAAAGTCAGCAAATTCTCAGGTTACAAAATCAATGTACACAAATCAGTAGCATTCCTATACACCAATAACAGCCAAGCTGACAGTCAAATCAAAGACTCAATACCATTCACAATTGCTACAAAGAAAATAAAATACCTAGGAATACACTTAACCAAGGAGATGAAAGATCTCCACAAAGAGAACTATGAAACACTGAGGAAAGAAATCACAGATGACACAAACAAATGGAAAAACACATCATGCTCATGGATTGGTAGAATCAACATTGTTAAAATGTCCATACTACCCAAAGTGATTTATAGATTCAATACAATCCCTATCAAAATACCAATGTCATATTTCACAGATCTAG
>NW_012136080.1:8644976-8650752 GCF_000956105.1 Propithecus coquereli
CAAGAAAAATATGAAAAGAAAATACCAGTGAGGAGAAATTTTCTTTACTAGATATCAGAACATATTACAAAGCTAAAGTTGACCAAATAAATATAGCCTTGGTATAGGAGTAAACAAATATATCAGTGTAATAGAATAGAGAGTTCAGAAAATTTTGCTAGTATTTATGAGAATTTATTCATGATAAAAGTCAAACTCAGTGGAAAGAAATAAATTATGCAATAAATCCTCAGTTGTCTAATAATCTAAGAAGTAAGTAAAATTAGACTCTCACTCCATATTAAAGTTAAACAGCAAGTGTAGAAGGACTAAATTCTTAATTGTAATGAAGAAGTAAAACAATAAAAAATATTTCAAGAAAATCTTTGTAACTACACATGTATAAATTAGGGGAGAAGAAACCATTCTTAACTAAGTCTAGAAACACATGAGTTTTTAAAAATAAACATATTCAGCTATATAAAACCATAAAACATTTGTATGACCAAAAACTTGTAAAGAAAATCAATAGACAAATAATAGATTTAGAAGAAATTTAGGTACGAGAGAATTCAGATGATGAAAAGTTAATACCAATAATGTACAATAAAATGTTGCAAATTTTTAGGAGAGAGGTAAACAATCCAGCAGAAAACTGAGTAAAGGACATAAAGAGATAATTGGCAGAAATGAAAATCTGAACAGCATATTTTAGAATGTTCAAATTCACTAGGCTCAAGACAATGCATATAGAAATAACAATAGATATCATTTGATTTCCATCAGACTGGTTAAAATTCAAAAGAATGACAATATCTATTCTGTTTGAGACACAGGATCAAAGATCACTCACATTATTGATGGAAATATGGATATTACAGACTTTGGGGCAAGCTATTAGCAACATCTACTTAAAAAATTTTTAAAATGCAAATATGCCCTCAACCTGGCAATTCTGTACTTTAGAATATATCCCTTTGAAATAAAACCACAGCATGTAAAAAAAAAAATATGAACAAAGATATAGACTGTATCAAGGTTTTAGTGCCAGATAAACTGAAAACATGATAAATGCCCTTCAAGAAGAGCATAGGCAAGAGAGTAAATTGTAGTTCATCCACAGTATGGGATATTATATGGCCATTTGAAAAAATGTATTAGAGTTCTATCAACTGACTTGCAGAGACTTTCACAAAGTATTTTTTTATGTAAAAAAAAGCAAGGTATAAGGAATGATAGGTAATGTGTCCCCATCATGTAAATCAATGACTAGTATCCGTATTATTTTGTATATCAATATCTTGTTTAAGAATACATGAGTAAAGAGAAAAACCTAAAAGTCTGTATCCCAAGTTGTTTACATTAGAACAGAAATACATGTTGAAAGAGAGAGAGAGATGAAAGTGGAACCAAGCAAAAAAGTACAAGAAAACAAGAGTTTGCTCTTTAAAAAGGTGATAGCAGGATCACACTTATGTATTTATATGATGTGTATGTGAATATCGTGTATTTTTAAAAGTGCAAAAGTTAAAAATATACCTTAAATCACCCTGATATAAACATACTATCTCTCAGTAAGTCCAAAACAACTAACTTTTCCTCTTGTGTTGGAATAGATTCTGATTCTTTGCATGAGGGTGTGTTGAATTAGTTAATATACATTTAGGGACCATGTTGTGTTCAAAATATGTAACTTTGAACATGAGAATAGCTTCCGGATCAAGAGAATATAGTTGAACTTGTGTAAGTTAGGTGTTCCTGTGCTTTGAAGGTACAGGCCATAGCTGCAAACTGTGTACAATGAGGCACCTCAGGGCACGACAGTGAGCTCACAGGGGCAACCCCAGATGTTTTCAAGAGAAATGCAGAGATATTTGATATTTGCTGAATGCCTTGTAAAATATTAGCTTGGAGTAGTCTATGTTTTCAATATTAGTGTTTTCAATACTACTGCATTCCTTTCGATGTCATGACATCTCTGTGAAACCACATTTTTCACATAGTTGCTTAAATGTGGAACAGGAAATGAGTGTGTGGAGTCCAGTATGATTTCAAGGTTTGAGAAGTTATGTAGCACCCATTTCAATATCATACTACTATTAATCAGTAGCTATGATGATTAAAGAACAAAATTTAAGTGATTTTTTTCTTACATCTATGTGTATTACTTTTTCAAATGACTTGTTCAGTTGTTTGGACATAATTACCTAATAAATGGGATAGTTGAGTATTTCTTTTAGCCTGAATACAGTGTAAGAAAATTACTGAGCAATTAAGGGTGCTGTAAGTGTATCCTTGGCTATAGGACATTAATACAAACTGAGCTATTGGCTGAATTAAAAAAAAGGCAGCCCAAACCTCCATAGGGGAGAAGGCAATGGTTTCAACTACTATGAAAACAGATATGTGGGCCTGTGACAAATGACCATTGCTTACATCGAATAAACTCTTTTCTCCTCATGGGTAAAAAAAGAAAAATCAAATTTGAAAAGTGCCACCACTGACTTTACTCATATTTACCCCAAGGAGTTAATTGATATTCCATCCACTGCCTCCATTTTAACCTGCAGGGATGAAAGGATACAAAACAATTACAAATCAATTACTGTTCCACTGGATTTTCAGGAGCCATAAATCTTACAGATGCCTTGCTATAGACACAATAAGTTTGGCAAGTTTCTTAATATTCAGAAGCCAGGCATCAGATTCAGATCAAGCCAAAATTTGCACATTCTAGTGTTGATTACTTCCTTTGTGTGTTTCATAATGGGATTTGTTAAATACAAAGGCCACATGTCTAACTTATTAGACTATTAATAAATAAATCATATTAGGATTCATCTGTCCCATTGCATTAGGCATTCTTATTCTGGAGACTGTCAGAGTTTCTAGTATTTTAAAGCATTTTCCAGAGAGAATCTCCAAACCACTTTTAAAATGCAAAACTTCCCTGGCACATCCAAGAGAAATTCTTAACTGTGCACATTCAAAGTCTCCATTCCCTTCTGAGAGAATGCCAGTAAACTTATTTAAGTTCTCTTGATACAATTATTATCATCCACTAAGGATGTGTCCAAGGGCAGTGTACATTGTGCCCAAGGTTATGCCAGGTTTTATTGATGACTGTGAAGAGATAGTGGGTAAAAAAAATGACAAAAGCTTTGGTGTTTAAAACATTTTGACATCTCTCTCACCAAACACAAGAAATGTTGATATAGTCTTGGTAATTAGGTTCTCAAATCTTCATTAGTGCTAAAGTATTAATGACATCATAAAGTAACAGCCATATACTTCATCTGCTCAGTATCCCCTTACCAGATGCTGAGAAAAGGGTAGGTTTTTCTCAAGAGCATCTGTTATTCTTAGCTCAGCCTCCCATTCTCACTTCATCAATTCTAAAACTTCTGTGTCCATTCTACCCACATAGGAGCCCATCTGGATGAAGATCTCACTATCCAAAGCTAGTGGATAGAATCTGAGAGTACCATTACAGGGTAGCGTTCTTTAACTTTGCTGCCACCCCAGTCATTCCAAAGAGCCTTCACTTAGAAAGGTAAAGTTTATTATCATTCATCCATGCTATACCTTGGGATGAAAAAATTGATTGGTTGAAGACAGTTCGTCTGCCTCAGGCCAGCTCTGACAGGAGATGACAATAGAGAGCCGCCCCAGTGAAGAGAGTTAACCCTTCAGGGACCCCATTTGGCACTGGGCCATCAGTGACAGTTTTCAAAGACTTAGAAATTCAATAGCAGAGGCCTGAGTTGGAGGCCCAGGGTTGGGAGCTGAAGTGTGCCTAACTCAAATAGAGAATCAAGCAGGTTGGGATGCTAATGGGAATCCAGCCAGCCCTAGTCAGATCACAGGAATGCAAGAAAGCGGAAGGAGCCAAGGAAAAAGGAAGGAACATAGCCGGAATCGTAGTCTTAGCACAGCTCACTGGGCAACAAGGAACAGGTCAGGTGGATGCCAAAAAGCCACTGAGCTTGGCAGGACCTAGGGGCAACTCATTGGTTTTGGAGCTACAGGATGAAGCTACTGTTTATGTATCAAGGTAGGTTTAATATCCCACAACTGTTTGTCAAGGTGAACCCTCATCAGAATCCTCACTCTAAGACCAGTCTACTTTAGGGAGCTTGCCACTAAATGCCAAAATATTTGAATTCTTGAAACCTTCTCCTATTCTCTTATTTATTGTGGCCAAGGTTACAAGTCCCTCTCTTTCCCCAAAGACTGATCAACACATAAGTGCACATATAAAAATAACATCTATTGGATGTTGGGCAGGGGGGAGGGGGGAGGAGGAAGGAGGGGACAGGTATTTGCATACACAAAGAGTGTGATATGCACCACCCGAAGGATGGACATATTTGAAACTCGGACTTGGGGGCGGGGGGCAAGGGCAACATACGTAACCTAAACATCTGTACTCCCATAATATGCTGAAATTAAAAAAAAAAAAAAAAAGCTCTAGTTTTTAAAGCGGAGTTCCTAATACTCACCTAATTGTAGTCCCAGCCGTCTTCCCCCCTGCCACTCCATAAGCAAATGGACAGGGAGCTCTTGGCCCAAGCAAGAAAGAAGTTGGATCAGATCCCAAAGAAGTCATCTTACAAGAAAAATAAAAGCGTGGTTGGGGAGAATAGTATGGAACCACAATCAAGTACTGACATTGTATTCATCGGGCTGTGTAAACTGCTTTATTGCTAAGATAATGAATAGAAAATTGCATAAGGGCTTAAAGAAAGTTTATAAGTTGATTAAAACCTTTCTACAGGGAAGTTATTTAAGGAAGTTATTAACCTTAATGAGAAATGAGAAAATTTCAGCACTATTCCTCCTGCAAATACGAATAAATCTACAAGGCACCTCACTAGCTATTCTAAAGACAGCACTCTAATGTATATCTTAAGTGCTGTGGAGGGCAGAAGGTCATCAATATTATGACATTATCAAGCATCCATTTTACAGGATAAAATCCAAATAGCTTTGCCACTCCTGAAATAGTACTTCCTCCCTTACAAATAAAATTTCCTGGCTATTGCAACCTGCTATGATACCCACTTATCTAAAACTCTTACTAACAACTTTGATGTACTTTGTCAGAGTGCAAATAGTATGGACTTTTAAAAAAGAGTCAATTCTATGAGTACTGGAACTGCTACCATACCTGTAATTTAAGAACAATTTTATTGGAATGAAATGCATGGTTATCAGGCCTGCCTAAGTTACGACTGTAGGAGTTCGTCTGAATTATGAGAGGAAAGAGGAGTGACATTTTTTGAGACCTTATTATATGTTTATAAAACTTAATCCTCATAGCATCTCTGTGAAGTGAGCATCCTTTCCGCTATATTATAGATGAAAAAAAAGAGGTTCAGGAAGGGTTTATAACTGGCCTCAGCATGTAGAACCACTGAATCGCAGATTTAGTATTTGAATCTGACCTCTTTCCTTAAAATAATTTGTTTATAAAAACAAAACAAAATAGAACAAACAACAACAGTGAAAAACTATTGCCAGTTCCCCATTCACTTATAGAACCCAGGTTCCCATGTGATGTGCGCTCCACTTTTGATGGCCATCTTAGCTCCAAATGTAGCAAAAAACTTGGACTTTCCCCCATTTCTTCTCCCAAATCATGTGATTCACCTTCAAGGTACATGGTACAGGCCTATTTGCATATTTTGCGAGATGAGATAAATCATTTTGCTTTTGAGAGTAATTTGCCCAGCAAAGCTTTGAACGTTCTCATTTGTACTCCATGAACAACTAGATACTTCATTCCCAGGAAAGC
>NW_012136080.1:8650802-8652054 GCF_000956105.1 Propithecus coquereli
AGCATGGTATTGGCATAAAAATAGAGGCATAGACCAATGGAACAGAATGGAAAACCCAGATATAAAACCATCCACATACAGACAACTGATCTTCAACAAGGCAAACAACAATGTTTGCTTGTTTTCTGACCCTGCTCTGGTAGTAGAAACAGGGGCACTGCCTCATTACTGTCAAATGGAGGTAGGAGTCTAGATTCCCTCCTTAGTCTCCATTGGCACCCAAAGCTGGGAGCTCCTTGTTATTGCCTGGCAGTGATGGGAGTTCTAATTCCCTACCTGGTCTCCACTGACACCAGTGGATGAGGTGGCCTCATTACAACTGGACAATTGTTAAAGTCCTGACCTTACACAAGGCCTCCTCTAATACCACTCCAGTGGGGAAGGGGAAGGATGCTTTGTTATTACCAGGTTGGGGTGAAAGTCCACACTTAACACATGGTCTTCAATCTCAGTGAAGGTTGGAGAGCTATTACCCACCAATGAGGATGAAATCTCCAGCTCCCTATTTAGCATTTTCTGACACCATCCTGGAGGGGCTATTAGGTCACTTTGTGATAGCCTTAAGCGGGTAGAAGTCTAGGCTGTCCACCTGGCTTTTGCTAGCATAGGCAGAGGTGGGGACACAGTATTTTTCTCTGGTGTTTGGCTAGAGTAGAGTGGTTATTGTTTAAATTTTTTTGTTTTGCTTGGCTGCCCCTTTCCTTGTCCTTAGGGTAGGGAAAGTATGCTTTCATTGGGGCTTTTTGTCTGCACATTTCGGTGTTTCCAGGTTGTTGGCTTCTTCAGCTCTAGGTCTGGTGTATATGAGGTAAAAAACAAAAACAAAGGAAAATTACTACCATGTCATTTTTGGGGTCTCAGGGTCCCTAGCTACTCTGCCTTCTTTCCAACTTTTAGAGTGTTCTTATGTTTATTTTATATTTAATGCTCAGGGGTTTTTCTTCTCATACTTAAGCAAGAAGAATAGGAAAAAGTACATCTATTCTATCTTCCCAGAAGTGGAAGTACACTCTTGCAAACTAATTCTAACGTGAAAGGCACAATATCTAAGTGAAGAAATTTATATACTCAACCAAAAGGACAAGATCTATACAAATCATATGGTAAAATGGTAAAATTTTATGCCATAATTTTGCAGTTTTCCCCAAACTAGTGTATGAATTTAGTGCAATTCTACTAAGAATCTCAACAGACTCTGGGGGGATTTACCAGATAATCATAAAATTTATACAAAAGAAAGGCCTGAGTCTAC
>NW_012136080.1:8664294-8665873 GCF_000956105.1 Propithecus coquereli
TGGGACCCTAGGGCTTTTACCACCCCACAGTGATGTCTTGGGTTAACTCTCAATAGCACTGTGAAGAGAAAGAAGCAAACACAGCTGTGAAAATGGAAGCAGGTAGGATGTCATAATGTTTCTCCAAAAAACATAATTCTCCAGCTGACAGGAGATGAAAATCTGCATTAGCATTGCTTTAATGCTCAAATGAACAAATTAAGAGGTCTTTTTGAGTGGAAATAAATGGCTGGATTACTATTTATAGTCAATCAATTAGGGAGAAAATGATAGCACTCAAAAAGTTTTCCCTGCTTGGGGAAAGATAGTGACCCATCATGATTCTCATTTTGTTAAGGATCTTTCTAGCAACTTTGATGTTCACTTCAAAAGGAAACCCATTTATAAAATACATAACTCCTGCCCCTTCCATCAAATCCTCACTCTCTCTCTCTCTCTGTGGTTAAGTTCACTTGTCCTAGGTAAGGATGCCTTAATTGGCCAGAAGTTGCCAACTTCTCTCTCTATATGTCAGAATATTAAGGGGCATCCAGGAAGCCAGTGTCTGAATCTATTTTATGACATTTCTGATATCTATTTAGGTGCACTTGTGGCCACTCAAATTAATAGCAACTAATTATTTGCCAGGTTCTATCTATACTAAGTATTTTATACACTCGATCTTATTTAATCCTCACAAAAGCCCTAGAATGGAGGTAGTTTTATCATCTTTCAGATGAAGAAACTGAGGGTCATAGTGGTTAACTTACCCAGTGTCATTCATTTGTTCATTTATTAATTCTTTCAATATCTATTTATGGAGCGCCTACTATGTGTCACATACCATTCTTGTTGCTGAAGATACAACAGTGAATACAATAGGGAAAAATTCCCTAGATTCATGGAATTTATATCTGAGTGGGAGACTCAGACAACAAATATGTCAGATATAAAATATGTTAAGTGATTACAGAGAAAAATAAAGCAAGAATAGGGGACATGAAACATTAGGGTGATTGCAATTTTCAATAGGATAAATAGGGAAGAACTTCTTGAAACATGTGAGGGGTTAAAGATAGCTCAAATTCTTTGATATTTTTCCTGTTAAAAGAAAGGATCTATTTACACCCTCCTTGAATCTGGGCTATTCTGTGTCTTCTTTAACCAACTGCATTTGGTGGAAATTATGCTACGAATAGTTGCCAGCCTAAATTTAAGGGGACTGGAAACTTCCACTTTGGTCTCTTGGTGCTCTGAGCTGCCATTCAAGCCATCTTAGCTAAGGCTCCAGACATCGAGGTATGAAAGAAAGCTGTCCTCTCTGTGTCCTGTCTGATTTCCTGACCCACAGAATCATCATCTGTAACAATAATAAATTGTTGTTATTTAAACCACTGATTTTTGAGGCAGTTTGTTGCATAGTGGTAGATAACTGGAACAGAAGGTAGTTTCTGAGTAATGATACAAAAAGATTTAGGAAGCAAGTTACCTTAGGAAGAGCATTCTAGATAGAGGAAATAGCACCTTAAAAGGCTCTGAGTGAGTTTGGAGAGCTCAACAAATGGTAAGGAGGCCAGTGTGGTAAGACCAAAGTCAAGGG
>NW_012136080.1:8665923-8692219 GCF_000956105.1 Propithecus coquereli
ATCTATTTACACCCTCCTTGAATCTGGGCTATTCTGTGTCTTCTTTAACCAACTGCATTTGGTGGAAATTATGCTACGAATAGTTGCCAGCCTAAATTTAAGGGGACTGGAAACTTCCACTTTGGTCTCTTGGTGCTCTGAGCTGCCATTCAAGCCATCTTAGCTAAGGCTCCAGACATCGAGGTATGAAAGAAAGCTGTCCTCTCTGTGTCCTGTCTGATTTCCTGACCCACAGAATCATCATCTGTAACAATAATAAATTGTTGTTATTTAAACCACTGATTTTTGAGGCAGTTTGTTGCATAGTGGTAGATAACTGGAACAGAAGGTAGTTTCTGAGTAATGATACAAAAAGATTTAGGAAGCAAGTTACCTTAGGAAGAGCATTCTAGATAGAGGAAATAGCACCTTAAAAGGCTCTGAGTGAGTTTGGAGAGCTCAACAAATGGTAAGGAGGCCAGTGTGGTAAGACCAAAGTCAAGGGCAGAGTAGAATGGGATGGGGTTAGAGAGATAAAGCAGAAGGCACATCACGTATGATCTCGTAGATCACTGTAAGAACTTTGGCTTTTACTTTGAGTAAGATGGAGGGGAGGAATTGGGAGGTTCACTTGAGGAGATGACATGGTATTACTTATATTTAACTTTTATTTCTCAAGTATCCGTTAGCCAACAGAGGGTATATGCTGTTGAGTAAAAACAACATATTCACTGCCCTCATTAAATTTTAAAAACCCAGAAATGACAGAGCCAGCCATCAGGTCAAGGCTGTGTCTCTCAAGCAACTGCTGTGCCCTTAACACTTTGTAACACCTGATCAAATCGGAGATTGGCACGCTACTCCATCACATCTTATTTCTTAGCTAAGGTTCAGAACCTTAGGATGTTTTGCTAAGGACAAACAAGGAAGTGCTTGCTTTTGTGACTCAAGTTGAGAATTAGTATCACATAATATGTAGGAAAAAAAGAAACTAGAGGAGAAAATATTTATTAGCTGCAGTGTAGCCATCTTTATCACCTCATGAGGCACTACAGTTAAAGCAGCAATTGCTCAACTTTGGTAGGATGACCTGGAAAGAGCCCTGGCCTGGGGCTGTGTGTTTTGAAACATTAGCTGACAAGAAAAAAGAAAAGGAGTTAAAAAGAAAAGTCATGCCTGCGTGGGCCTGTTTTATGTGGATGTATATGTACGAGGAGGGGATGTGCCACATAAGCTGAAAAATTATATATATTATGTCTCCTTCTTGAACATCCACAACACAAATTCGCAAATCAGAGACCTTGATAAGAGTGAATAATACTTGCTTTGAACACTGTAAATGAGAGGCAAATTTACTGTAGTGCTGCAACCTTATAAATAGTCACTCCCCATCTGCGTGGTTTGGAGAGGAACTGTGTCAGGAATGAAGGTTAGCCAGCTACCTCATGTGGGGCAAGAGCTTCGACCTCTCTCTTCAAACTTTTATTCCAGAGCCACTTAAGAGAGAGGGTATGATGAGATGCATATTCTAACCTTAAGTTAATAGGCACATGACCTGAAAGGGGGTAACCAGAATAGGAGAGAGCTGACATCTGAACAATATTAAGTAGGAACTAGATGATCACCCTTTGAAATAAAAAGATTTGATAAGTACAACTTCATTCCTTTCCACAGGAAAGCTTAGGTAATAAAAGAATATTAAACTGTTTTCCCCTTACTTTATATATATATATATATATATATATATATATATATATATATATATATATATATATATATATATATACACACACACACACACACACACACACATACACACACACACATATATATATAATTTTTTCCTTGACCAAGTTACAATGGCAAAGGCTTATTATGGTCTTTCTGATATTACAGTTAAAGCTTGTACATGTCAAGGCAGGAAAAAAGTCACACAAGGAAATAACTAGACCAGTGGCATTGAGATCCCCTTGGGGAAGAAGGTAAGACAGGAAAGAATATACATATTGCAAAATGATTTCTTTCAGAAAAATACAGCAGTCTTTTCTATATAGGACATGACCATTTAGAATTTCTCTCTGGATAGGGTCATGTATATTTTCCCCAGGTTCTGGGTTGTTGCATGTGTCTTTAATTATGATAAAGTAGCCAACATTTGATTCTCTTCCACAATGAGTTTTTTCCCTTTCAACTGGACAAGTAATAAAGTATCATGATGAATGTGATTTGGCAACTGACTTAATAACTGAGATAACATGAGCCGCAACTGCCACCTTCAAGCAGCCTTTGCTGGAGGCAGCTGATCTGCAGACACCCTTAGTACTGCAGATACACCCAGTGATAAACCCGGTTATGATAAACCTGTCCAGTGCTCACTGTGTAGTTATGATAACTTAGCTTGTTCTTCCCCCAAATCTTCCATTTATTTCTGAAGATGTCTCATTGTAATTTAGCTTGTTAATGATACCTGTAAATGCAATAGTACCAGTTACTATTTCTCACTTTAAAATAGCACCTAAGTGGGTAATGTTCCCTGGTATAGATAAAGTCCTAGGCCAGCTAATGAGGAGATTATGATGGGCGGAACAAAGAGGCCACAGGAAATTGTGCCTCTGGCTTTCCGATCAGATCATGTTTACCTCCGAGACTTCACCTGTCTCAAGCAGGCAAAGGACCTAAAGGAAATTGGTTGCTAACATCAAGGAAAAAGTATCATTCTCCTGTGTATATCTCCTGTGTATGGGATATACTTTTTGGAGGAAAATTTAGCAACATGTAACAAAAGCTTTAACTACGTATGTGTTCTTTGATCCAGAAATTTAATATTTAGGAATATATCTTAAGAAATGTTCAAAGCAGAATTTTCTGCAATAGGAGAAAAAATAAATAGCAGAAATGTCCAATAATATAGGTTTGATTAAACAATTATGGTATATCCAATATTGTTTTTAGCAAACACTTACATGGTGCATCCTATGTGCCAGGCTCTCTAAGCATTAAAAATGTTAACTTATTTAATCTCCATAACAACCCTATGAGGCAATACCATTATGATTCCTATTTTACAGATGAGTAAACTGAGCCGCAGGGATTTAGTGACTTGCCCAAAGTCACAGGGCCACTAAATGGCTGACTTGGCATTTGACCAGGCATTTGAACCCAGCAGCTGGACTCCATAGTCAGCATTGTTAACCTGTATTTATGCTGTCTTACAACAATGGAATAATGTCAGTAAGCATAATACAACTGACATTAGGAATACATATTATTTCATGGAAAAATGTTCAAAATATATGGGCGAGTGAGTGAAAAAAAAAAGCAGATTACAAAACAGGTTGAAAAATGTGACTCCATTTTTATAGAAAGAGAGAATATATCTATAGAAAGAAATCTTAAGGTCTATCAAGATATATCAACTATTGACAGATATATCAATATATATCACACTGCTAATAACAGTGGTTATTTTGGGGTGGTATTTCTAGGTGCTTCTGAGATTTTCTTTTTGCTTATCTCTTAGTTCTAATCATTGCTATAAAGACCATATATTCAAATGTTAAACTTCATTAGAAATCAAAGAAATGGAAATTTGAATACGAGAAATGTTATAATTAAATTTATACATACATAATGTAAAATCTAATGCTAGCCATATCGTGGTGAAAATGGTACATTCCTGCATTGCTGTTGGCAATATAAATTGTAATAACCCTCTGCAGAAAGTGATGTGGCAATGTAAATCAAGAACCATAAAAATGTTCATTTCCTGTTACTCTGTGGTCCTACTTCTCAAAATTAACCTATGATTACAATTCAAAAGAAGAAAACTGATTTATACATTTAGTAAGAAATACAAATCTGAAATACTTAATTTGTGTATCCACTGGTAGAACCCAAGAGTCTGGCAGACTACCAGGGTTTCTATTTGTACAGATTCCTAACAGGTTTATGAGGAAAGACAGTGACTAGACATATTGAAGAGCTCTAAGATGGTTTAACAAAGGCCCCCTGTCAATGTCCTGGGTGTCACTCCAGCCAGGAAATACACCCAGAAAAGTGTAGGATGGATCCAAATCCAGGATACTTGTGGACTGTAGGAGGGAGAAACTCTTGAATATGATGTTTTGTGTTGTCACTGGTATTATTAAATATAATGTGTTCCCTTCAAGGGGACTTGGCTCAAGCTTCTAGCATGAGAACTTGTGAGGAGTGGAAAAGTGTGAACCTAGTAAAATAATTGTGACACTAGGGTTGTGAGAAACAAAGGGATCAAGGCCTCCTCTCTGTTTGGGAACTCATAAGCATTAATGAAAAATTCTCTTCCTTCTGAGAACTGAAAATATCACACTTCCCTCTCTCTGAGATAAGTAATATTGGGACCAAGCACTTTTTCTCTTTCTATGCTAAACATTATGGGAACAAACAGAAGTAATTTAGTTAATTGCTCTAGGAAATACTGTACTTGCATTTGGAAGATGAGACCATGAACCAACATAACAGCCTATTTACAAAGACTAATGGCTTGTTTATCAAGAATTGCTTTAGGCTGCTTGCCTTACTGTGCCCACCAATCAAAAGCTGTTATATTATAAACTCTTCCCAATTCTAACAAGCTCCCTGCCTTGCACGAACTGCCTTAAATTACCTACCCTAGACCCTAAAATCCTTTTAAGGTCTTCCCCTCACTTCCCCACCCAAGATATTAGTAGGACTGTATCAAGGTGGTGTTCTCCTACACTATAGTGAGTGTAATTATATTTGGATGATCAGCAGGTCTTCTGGTGGTCTTTTGGAGAGGGAGCAGTTGACTTCTCTCATATTAATAAGGAACAGGAGAAGAAATTGAAAGAGAGAGGAATCTATGTGTTGATGGAAGTGGCATCACTGAGGCTAAGGCAAACCCCTAACCTGGTGAAGGATAGCCACATTATTAGGAAGGCAGCAAAGAAGAACTATGAAGAAGGGCTAAGACATCTGAGGAAGGAGAAGCTTCCTCAACTCACTGACTATTGGAATGACATAGTGCAAGGACAGAATAGATACCATAAGTGGATCTGGCACTAGTAGCTTCAGGCTATCAATCTCCAGGGTAGCCAGGTAGAATATGTGAATCCTACTGGGCTTATAAGAGGGAAGGACAATCCTTGGTAGTCTGGAGCGTCAGAGAGTCCATTTGTTGGGGCTTGGAGCTACAGTTCTAGGAGTGTCACTGACGGCACTGTGGTTCAAGGGATAACCTCTGGTGCTAGACCACTGACATTCAGACCCTAGCCTGCCACTCACTAGCTGTGTGGATTTGGATAAGCTACTTGACTTGGCCCAATTATTGTAAGCCTCAGTTTTCACATCTGTAAAATGAAATTACAAATAATAACTGGTGTATAGGGTTATTGTGAGGATTAAATAAGGCAACTGACATAGTATCTGGCACATGGTAAGTACTCAAGAAGTGAGCCTTTATTTATTACTACTTTATTATCATTATTCCATTGGTGGAATTTTTCCAAGTGCCAGAAGGGGTAAAACTGAGAGACTTAGTCAAAGGTTTTCAATATGGTGGTATTTATAACAGCAAACATTTTAGAAATAAATAGTGGGGTGCTGGTAAATTTATAACATTTGCCAATTATCGTGGTGCAAATACCTGTACTATAGCCAATTTCCAGCTACTAAGTTGAAGTCACTGAACTCAGCGTACGGAAGAGATAGGCACAACTGGCTCCAAAGAGCTGGCCCAACCCAGCCCAAGAACACTACTAGGAAGAGACTTACCAATTTGCCAAAGCAGAATGGCCACTAAGATGTCCCTTAATAACATAATATGATGCTATGAAAATTGGAATTATTAAGACTAGATACAGCCCTACAAAATGCTCATATTAGAACAATCAATATAAAAATCATACTTATAATGAGATGACAAGTCACATGCTGCCTTGATTCTAAGATGCACAGTTTTCAGTTTTGTTCATTTTATGTGTTAATATTTTACTATTGCATTTGATGTTGTGTTTCATTTCTTTTGTCCTGAAAAGCTGTTAATAAATCAATGGTGCCCATCATAAGCAATGCTGCTCTAAACTCAAGGATAAACGGTAGATAAAAGGATGCTAAGATTGGGACAGGGATAGGAAAGGAACAGGGCAAGATGAAAACAGTTTAGTTTGTTAATGAAGCAGGGCTGTAAGTACATTTTCCCCCTCATTTGGATGCCTGTTAATGTATGTATAATAAATCATAACAGAAACATTAAAATAGAGCCAAAACCTGGGCATTAATGCATGTGTACAAGAAAAGGGAGACATCTCTCTCTCTCCCTCTCTCTCTCTCCTTCTCTCTCTCTCTCTCTCTTTCACACACACACACACACACACATACACACACTCTTTGGTCTATAACTTATCTATGATATTCTGATTATGGGGTAGTAAAAGTACATAGAGTGGAAGGTGGGGTGGAGTGTGTGTGTGTGTGTGTGTGTGTGTGTGCGCGCGCACGCGCGCGTGCGTGTGGTGTTCACGTGTACTGTGTTTAGATATTTAGGAAAAGATCCTTCATCACTTGGTTTACCCTCTACCCAGGAGTGGCAAATCATATTTAGACATATACTTAGAGCTGGCCTTTTAAAGAAAAACTGAAGAAAACCGGTTCAGACTGGTTAAAAACCAAGCAGGACTCAGCAAAGAAGGGCTGGACCTGTCTGAACCCTGTGAGTGGCCATTTTCTCCTACCAACAGCACAACTGGCTCCCTTCAGCCTGGCTGGGTCACCAATAGGGAGGTTGGGGAGATAGGAGGGACCCCTTCCCCTTTGGGCACGGAAAGGACATTGTTCATGCTTTGTCAGACTTGAAAGGAAAAAAAGTCACGGTCACAATTTTTTTCCTCTGCTGCCTCAGTGAATATTTCTTCAAACTAACAGCTTCAGACTCAATCTGCTTACCAAAATGATAACTTTGAACCAGAAAGATTTCTTTTTAATTCCCCAGATCCCCTCTCCCCAAACCCCCACATTCAGATTTTATGTTTTTTGCTTTTGTTTTTTTAGGAGAAACCATTTTGATTATTTGTATCCAAAAAGTCAAGTACCCTTACCAAACAGAGCCTACATGCTTTTTATTCAATATGGAAACCAAGTATCCAGTTTGTGGACTATTTCAGTCTAAGGCTTTTCTGATGTCTTGCCACTTTATTTCTCCACTCAGGTCTAGTTAAGGGGAATATAGAGGGAAAAAAGTAGCTCAATGCAGCCAGTGGCTAGGATATCTGGAATCCAAATATTTTGTGAAAGAGGAGGCTGAGATTTACAGTTGTAATCAGGTTTAAACAATTTCGCATGTATTAGACATTTCAATGCTCGCCTATTCCCACTATTCCTGCAGAAAACCATGAGCTGGTTTTCAGGAACATTTGCACCTAATCATTCTAGAACTGATCCTGACTTCTGATGGCTTGTACAGGCCTAGACAGAGAGATTCTGTCAGAACCCAGGAATTTCAATTTCTTGTGTTGCAAGGAGAGGTGGAAATGAAAACAGACCACCAGACAGGCTAAAGGAGATACAGCAGAGACTTGAAAAAAAATTATATCATAAATGTAATATCCTGAGCCCAGAATGAATCCATCCATTGGGATAGAAATTGAATCAGAACCTTCCTTTGTGAAAATGCCCTTCACGTTGATCTTTTCTTTTTCCATCCAGTGCTGTTTTGGTATCAAATAGAATCTCTCAATTTTAAGAAATTGCAGCACTTAAAGGCCCTTGAACTGGCTGAGACTTGGCTAACACTACAAAAACTGCTTCCATCAGACGGGTCCAGGGGGATGTTTGCTGAACAACTTCATCTCAAGCAGGATGGGAATGGCTCCCCCTGACCGGCTGTCATAGGTTTGGAAAAAATGGAATTGATTTCCTTCTGCTGTTATGGATGATTTTTGCCTTGTTTCTTATCCTTTGTACCATGAATTCAATGCCACATTTCCCTGCAGTGCAACCAGATTGGACATGAATACTGAATGAGTCCCCTGGAAAGAAACTCAAGCCCCAAACTAGGCCATAATTCAAGAGAAAGGCAACCTCCAACCCTCTCAAAGTGACTTGCTGATTCAAAAAAAATTTAAGTCTTTGGATCTTACCTATGCTAGAAAAAGGTGTTTCAGATATTTCATAGCCATGAGGACTAGGAAGAACAAATTGTTGTTATAAATTATATTATGATCCACAATGAAGATGTGGATTTTCGTCAAATATCTGCACATCTTGACCTCATCCAAGCTTGTGTTCATTAATTAGTGCTGTCAGAAATACCTATATTCTGTTTCCCATGGACTTTTCCAGTGATTAAGGATTCCCTAGTGTTAGGTGGGATAACTTATTTACCTCAATGGTCCTCTCCTTGAATATGCGGCACCAGAGCTCAAGCTCAGGGATGGGGTTTGGGGAGCTCTAAAATCAATTTGCTATACAAGCGAAACCAGAGAAATATTACTGGTGGTTGTTTCCTTCAGGGTTGTAGGAAAGTGTGAAGAAAACTCAAGTGTCAGGTTCCTTCCTCTGACAAACCGTGAGACATGGCCATCTATAGATGAGGATGGTATACTTGTCTGTAGATTTTAACTGCATTAAATGTAACAGTTACTTTTGTAAACCAGATGGGTAACAACTGATTGGTTTGCATTGAAAAGGAAAGAATCAAGCTTTTCCTTATAATTTAGTAGGAAGTTTAGAAGTGAATTATGTCCAGAGAGAAATTGTGTCCTGAGACCATGCAATGATGATTACCTGCATGGGAAGGCAGTGGATAAATTCTGCCATCAACAAGTAGTTGTGGAACAGTTAAAAGTAGACACAGGGCAGAAAATACTGCCTGTACAGTCAAGAAACCTTCATTCCTACCTGCTTACTTCCTCCTTCCCTTCCTTCCTGGAAGAACTTGCTGGTCGTAGAATTTACATGACAACTACTAATGGGTGGAAAGAGCTTTCCCCTTCCTCTCTTTTCAGTTGAACTGTAAATAATTATTTATCTGTCCTACCTTTGAAACAGCCTCCTGTAAAAGTCAGATAATTAGAATTGCATTATGAGGCAAACATTCCTTATTTCCTCTTGTGTCTATTTTTGTTTGTTTGTTTTGGCTAATAGGGCCAAAGTTAAAGCTTCCATTTGTTCTCAGAGTTAAACTACTTTTGGTCTGGGCCCCAAAACACTCACAATGAGTTTGCACAGTTCATGGTGCATTCACTTCAATAACAAAGCAAGAACCTCAAGCCTTTACATGACTTCAAGTTATTCCGTTTCTCTATGTATAGGGTTTTGTGGTTTTTGTTTATTTTCATAGCACAAAATGTATTCTGTGTACTGACTCACCCAGCATGTGCCTTCACAAGCAATTGTTGAATTTCTAGGTTTGTGTTAGTATATTACAAATGTGAAAGGATTTTCAATAGGGCCATTCCTGTTGTCTTGGAATTACCTAAAGCTTAAAACACAGATATCAAGTATCTCATATTTTTAAAGAAAGGAGTAAACTAGAGGACAGATAACCCCTATGAGGAGGCATCCAAATCTCTAATCGTCACTGCCTCCAATAAAAGCTTAAGATTGGAGAGGAAGGAAGAGAAGACCAGGAAACAGTGGAGTTGTATTTCCTGGTTAACAGGGAGTGTGGTGGCTTCCCTCTCTCTCCTCAAAGGGAGGTAAAGTTTCATTATTCTACAAATTCAGTGAGACAGAGGAGCTGTAGGAGAGCTCTCATCAGAGACTGGTGGGGCTAGCAAGAAGAAGGGACAAGCATCATGATCCTCAGTTGAGTACCTGCTTATGTAGTGGGCTTACTAATATTTCCTTGGTGCCCACTGAGCAGTAGAAGAAGGGAGTTGGAGGGGAGGTCTGGAGCATCGAGGACATCCACCATTAGACAAAGATGGCGGCAAAGATGGGTGGCCTTCCCATAGTCAAATGGCTATCTTGGAAGGCCAACAGCATTGAACTGTCTTTCGTGTATCCCACTCTAGAGGTCCAACAAACACTTGAAGCCTGGGAGAATAAGGGATCACTCTTCTAGAGGTCAGACCGAAGATAGGGCTGGGATAGCATGAGGAGGGCTGGAGTCCTTGACCCAGTGCCTGTAAACCTGGAAGGCCAATTTCTAAAGCTGATATTGTGAGATTTCTGCCACCTTAGGACAAGTTTATGCTTTTTTCTTGCTACCAAAAGTTCTCATCTTGGGAAACCTCTCTGACTTACTAACTCACTGGGTTAGAATCATGACTTACACTCCTGAATCTAAACTGCTGAAAACTTCACACCACTTAAAAGCCATGTGCTGGAGTTGTCTGTATGTAAAATATGAAGAGATCACATATCTTTTCAGAAGCTGAATATGTTGTTTTTATTGACCAAACCAGAACGCATGAAAATCTAATTATAAAAGTAATGGTTAAAAGGAATGTTAAAAGCATTATAGCCCTTATCTTGATTACAATCCCTGATTTACAAATGCCTAATTATTAAAGCTTTACCCTCACCAAATTTTAAGCTCCATGAAAACAAAAAGCATGTCTGACTTCTTTAATGCTATATCTTCAGTGTCTCGTGGAGAGTCAGACACATATAGATGCTCGATAAGAGATGTTGAAAAAGCAACAAATAGATCCTTAAAATGCTAGAAATGAACACATGCAAGGCATACAACACTATTTGTTTTAGCCAGTGCTATAGTTTGGATGTTTGTTCCCTCCAAATCTCATGCTGAATTTTGATTCCTAATTTTGGAGGTGGGGCCTACTGGCAGATGTTTGGGTCATGGGCGTAGATCCTTCATGAATAGATTATGCTTTCCTGGGGCTGGGGGGCAGTGTGCCCTGAGTGAATTCTTACTCTGTTAGTTCCTGCAAGAGCTGGTTGTTTAAAAGAGACTGGCACCTCTCGCTTCCTCTCTCTTTCATTTCCTCCCTTGCCATATGATCTCTGCACATGCTGGCTTCCTTTCACCTTCCACCATGAATGGAAGCAGCCTGAAGACCTCACCAGAAGCACATGCTGGCATTATGCTTCTTGTACAGACTATAGAACCGTGAGCCAGATAAACCTTTTTTCTTTATAAATTACCCAGCTTCAGGTACTTCTTTATAGCAACACACAAATGGGCTAAGACAGCCAGTGAGAAAGAAATATGGATCCAGGATCCATATTGACTTTTCAACATCCCCATTCTGATGAGGTCGAGACTGTCTGAAAACGGCCTCGTGTGCTTCTGATTCCATGTCGGACTCCTACTGCACAGTTAGAGGTAAGCACTGGGTTTTAATTTTTTTTTTTTCCAGCACACCCATTTCCAGATACAATCATTCTTGCCCATGGGTTTACATTGAGTTCAACCATTTTAAGAGAGCTGTGGCCCTGTTCTGAGCTGTCACTAGCACTTCTCATCATCAATAAACACATGACCAGGCAACATATGAAGTGAGATGACCATGTGGTTCGTGGAGGGAGATGTCCCAGGAGGTTTAGCAGGTTTCTCACCCCTCAAAGCAGGTTTCCTTGCCCTACCACAGAAGCTGGAACACCACAGGTGGCAACATTACCATGCTTGGCTTGACCATCTTCATTGTGATCGAGGGAAGCAATGACAGAGAAAAGAAGGCTACTTGGCCCATACCTATACAACACCGCAAAAGTGCCTAGCATGTAGCAGGTGTTCAACAAATGTACGTTAAGTGAATAAACAGATGGAATAAATTTTGTTGTAAGTATTAACTGGTATTAACAAGGAACTACAGAGTGAGAGCTCAAGAGTGCTGCCACACTAAATGTGGTTATAGAACCTCTGACGGACAATATCCACACAGTGGGTGAGCTGTGAGGCAGCATCCCCATATTAGTCACATGCAAGGAAATTCCACTTAGGGATCCTTAACAACATCTGAATTGCTAGATACATCCCATCTTCTAGCAGACTCATCAGAGAGCCACAAATGGAGGAAGCCATAATTTTCCCATGAAACATAAATTACTGATGTGAAGTCACCTGGTCTCTCTACTCGGAGTGAAACACAGATGGCCTGGGAATGTTCTGTCAATTGAAAGGAACAAGTGTGGCAGAGAGGGATTTTTACCCCAGATCTTACTTCCTGTGGTTTATTATTAGCACATTTTTTTCCATTTGTGTTCCGTTGGCATTTTGTTCCTTTTGAGAACTTGTGATTTGTAGCCTACGTCATGCATGTGCATGGGGAAAGCCTGAACTTAGAGCTGCCCAGTGAGTACTGTTTACTGAACTACCCCTGGGCTGATGTGTTACCTGTACACACCATTAACAGACACAGCATGGGAGACAGTTTTTCCCCAGGAAATAACAAGCGATCACTTACCCAAAAACTTACTTAAACCTTCTTAAAATGTACTGACTCTTTTGTATTGCACTAACTCACAGGCAAATTACAAAGGGAGAGAATTATTAAGCCCTTTCTTTGGTGTCTAGTACATATTAGGTGGTACAGAATGTCACAGAACCCAGTGTAGGCAAAAACAAACAAACTAAACCAAAACCAAAAAAAGCCATGGCCCTCAGTTTGGAATCTCATAATCTGCCAAACAACTCAGTATAGTAGAGAAAAACAAGCCTGTTTTTTTTAGGCCAGCATTTTAATCTCGATAGCTAGAAATGTAAAGTTTTAGGAAAGATTCTCTAACTACCATCAGCAAGGATAAACTTGTTTTATTTTAATAAATACATAAATTAATGTTTGCTTTAAAAATGACAAATCAATACATGATTATTAATGAAGATTTAGATAAGACTTATGTAAAAATAACAATCAACACCCACAATCACATGCACACAGCCATGGTAGAATTTTGGTATCTTTTCTATCATCTATTTTGTAAAATACCCCATGAAAAGAATCTTGTTTTGTTATTGATTTTTAATAATTGTAAATTCTTGCCTCCTGTTTTGCTACTTGCTTTCTAATGTGAACATTTGAACTTGTTATAAAAACTCTTTACAAATGTTCTAAATGGTTATATAATATTCTATTAAGTGGCTTAACCAAATTTACCTAACCATTTTCTATTGGTGGACATTTTCAGTGCTTTTCAAATGCCTACTCTTTTAAAATAACAGGGTGATACATATCTTTACATCTAACATTTTAAAAATATTTTGGGGTTATTTCATTAGGAATGATTGATTCCCTGATGAATAATTATTGGCTCTACTACTTTATAATCACATAGGTGAACATGTTTGTATCTCTATGTGCAAAATCTGGGAACTAAAGTGCTTTAGCTTTCTACAGTTGCACAGAAAGGGAAAGCTTTTTTCTAAGTATTAATTAGTTAAGCTACTCTGGATATTTCATATCTGAATATGTGTTCAGAAGTGTATTTATCTTTCACATACTATCACTGAGGATGCCATGGAGAGGTGGGGTGGGAAAGGAAATATCTTTGCTTAAAAAGAAATTGCATACAGCAATAAAGAACCCTAAACATAATGGTTTACATTGAATATTTTTTGAACTTTTTCAATGAAATAAAATAAGGAATACTGGCAGAAGCTACAACACAATATTAGAGCAACTTTACTGTTTTAAATTTTTAGGATAATTCTGATTTCATATGACTTTTAGTTTTTTCAGTAAGAGAAGTTTGTCAAATTTGTAACTAAAGGTGATTTTAAAAACATAAGAGAGATCCTATAAATTCAGAAAATTAAATAACATACTGTCTTTCAGGGTAAGTCTGTTAACTTGTAATATATAGATGATGAACACACTGCATCAACTTATTCATAAAACCAGAACACATGGTCTGAAGAGTGATCATAGAAGCATTATGTATATATCAGGTGAAAATTACCCATTTACTGGTTGTATTTTTCTCCCTCATAATAGTGGGCCACCTTTCAGTTTTATTTTGATTGATAAGCAATTCACTAAGGTTGGAACTGTACTGGACTTAATACCTTGGTAACTCAGTAAGCCATACTTCAATCTCGCAGAGATGGGTAAGTGACTTCATTGGAGTTTTGTTGACAGAAGATCCCACACTTCCCAAGAAAGAGATAGTTGAATATCATGCACAAAGGTTCAAACCTGTATTTAATCTTTCAGCCAATTTAAAACCATGTAAGAGAGGTGATACCTAAAAATATCTTTTCTGAGTATCTTGTTAGTTTTGTAAATCTTGTGTTGATCTTGACATCAATGTTGTGAGATAGGTTTTGCTTTTCCTATTTTTCAGATGAAGAAACTGAGGCCCATGCTCACCAGACATTTGATTGCCTGTATGATAGCTATTTCTCTCTTCTTCCTTGCTAATAGAGTTCCAGCTACCCAGTAGACAGGGTCCTCCTAGAAGGTGGGCTCCTACCCACCGGTGAACCATGATTGGTCAAAATCTTAAATGCTAATCTCATTCCCTACAGGCAAAAATACAGCAGGGGCAGTCTATTGAGTACCTTCTGAAATATATTTTCTACCCTGAAGAAAATAGATAAGCAAATTGAAAGACCTGTTTTTTTCCTGTAGACACAGGAGAGTGAGGACGTAACTTCCTGTGCTGTGGTCACCATCTTACTACAATACAGACAGAGCCAGTCTGAATATGAAAGATGATGTGCTTTGGATAAAGGAGCAATAGGATGAAAGAATCTGAGTTCACAGGAACATTAATAATTATTAATAATTAATACATACTTGTATATTCTATTGCTTGCAGTCAAATTATTCTAGCTAGCAGAGTAACAGAGATGAGATTTGAACCCAGGCAGGCCTGACTACAATGCTCACAAAGTTACCAGGCAAGTGATCTGGGGTCTCCTCGAGTCCTTCTCTCTGGTGTTTCAGGGGCTGTTACCAAGCCCTGGGGGAAGCTAAGCTGGAGAGGACCCATGCTGCCTTCCACTCCCCCGCCTTCTGCCCACCATCTGCTTCAACACACAGAGGTTCTGAATTAGATATTGTTCTTAAAATACTTCTCCTGATTAAAAATAATAGAAAACCACAGCACCTCGATATGCAGACTCTTTGAAAATGGATTTTTTTTTCATATCAACACTAAGCCAGCAGTGTCTTTTGCTTGAGGAGACCTCTCTTAAAGTCTTGGTCTAATGTTTGCCTCAATTATTTTGGCTGATAAGGGAAAGGGCAACAAGGAAGGAAGATGAAACATGAAGGCAGTTCAGAAACTATCCTAATTTCTTCTTTCTTACCCAGATCTGTTTTTCTCCAGGCTATTAAATAGATAGCCAAATCATGTGTTTTCTATTCTAACTTTTTAAAAAATTTATTTTGTCTTTTTCCTTTCCATATCTCACCTCCAGGAAGGCCCTGATGGGGAGTGAAATGGCCCTGGGTCCTGCGAAAGAGAGAAGAAAAAGGGAGAATGGACTGGTGCTGTGAGCGGGGAGAATGCCACTGCGCTGCCTCAAACAACCCAGGGCAGAAGTTCTTTAAAACCTTTGAGTCTTCTTGAGACAGGTTTTGGTCAGCCTTTTCTTTTGTTCCAGGAATTTGTCATTTTTGGTAGGGTAGAATCTTAGTTCATACACAATAAATCTGTAAAAGATGCTGGAGAAAGAGAAGGGGGAGAGGAGGAGAAAGATGGGAGAGAGGAGGAGAGGGAGGGGGTTCTAACCACCTCTTTCATCAGTGCAAGTGCCATTGGATTCACACTTTGATAAGGAAGTATGGAAGGATCTAACCTGAATTCTCTCCATCAGAGGTCTGGGATCCAGGTGAGAGATAGAGATGAAAGATGGGAACCATGCCAGAAAGCCCTGATTCTTTAGTCCTGCTTTCTGTGGGTTAGGGTTCCTGCTGACAACTTGCACAGGGTCAGAGAGCAAATTGCAAAATGAAATCTGGAAATGTTTCAGCTGGAAAACAGGGAAAGTTTAGGGCTCTCCATTTTTCTTTTATTCTTTATTTGTCTCAATCCATACTCTCAGGCTTCAGAACTAAAAGACAAAGGAAACAGTGCCAATGTCATGGCTTCTCTGCATCTGGGAGAAGATCAGAATGTGCTGTTAAGAGAAGCCTTGGTGGGCAAAGCACATCATGAAAATAAATGCACAAGAAATGCACCAGTCTAAACAGGCTGCTGGGCTTCCTAAGCCCTCAGGCCCGAAGGTGACCCATAGGCAGATAATTGTGATGCAGCAGACAAACGGTTACTCACACATCCAGGCTCTGGGCCCAAGGGTCCTCCAGGCTTGAACAGTCTTCTTCACATTCCACCTCTCCTCTCCTCTCCTCCCTGGCTTGCCCTGCAGTACCTTCTGACCTGGTCACTGTCTCACTCCCACCTGATTTCTCACTAGCTTTCCAGTAGGCCTCCCAGACCAATGAAGCATCTTACTCAGGTGATGACGGTAGAGCGCCTCTTGATATATTTGTCATGGACCTAATATCCGCACCTCCTTGAAAACGATCGTCTCCCTTCTTATAGGTCAGAAAGACAAGGCTCAAAGATTTTAAGAAACTTTCTCAGAGCTTCACTGATAAGTGGCAGACCAAGATTCCAGTTAGACTCCAGCATCTGTATTCTTTTCATTGACTGGGACCTTCCAGAGCCCTGATCAGAGGCTTCAAGAAACCAGATCCTGCAAGAGGAGAGGAAGGAGGCGATAGAATCTTTGCTGAGCATTCACCTCAGCATCCTGTCACCACCCACAGGGATAAAGAGAGTGTGATGGTGGGAAATTTATTTCAGACAAAACCATTCCAGTCAGCTTCAAATTGATGTATTGAAGCCGTGTGAGAAAAATACTCCTAGAGATAAAGCAGATGACAATTTGGGAAAAGCACCGAACAAAAGCACTTCGATTGGAAGCAATCAGCATCACCAAAAGCCAACACTTTTTACACAAACCATGGAAAATGGGGCTGCCTTGTCTAATAGACTGCATCTATCGCACCTTGTTGGACAATGCCTTTTGTTCATCAGAAGCTGACAGTTGATTAAAGACCTTTCTTCAGGGAGAAGTGACTCCCTTCCTCATTCTCTATCTGCCACACAGATATGTAAGGAGACTTGGCAAACATTAAGAAGCACATTGAAGCAAGTGTATATAGATTGAATTAAGGAGTGACAGGGTAATTCATTGAGTTTTATATCAGTTACTGCTAGTCCTGTTCCCTAGTAGTTCCAGAAGGATGGCTAGTGGCTGCTGTATTTTTATATTTTCTAGCTGGAGATGCAAGTTTCTCCTGTCCTCAGAGCTACAGCCACTGGACTATACCTACCTCAAGACTTTGCCTCATCCAAGATGCATTCTAAAATACACACATTAATCTTCTTGAAAGGGGGTTCATCTTACTGTTAAAATGTATCTTTACTGTGGGGGTGATATGATAGTAACCCATGTGTCTTCCCCCTGTAAAGACTTGAACCTAACCTCTCCCAAAGGTCTCCTTGTACCTACAAAGCAGGGAGAGCTTTCAACACACCCTGCCCTGAGGTAGGTCTGTAACTGTGGAAATACAGACAGAAAGAAATGTGAGATATGTTCAGCTTTGAAATTTAAGTAAATTTTGAATCAAAGACAACAGCATTTCACGAATTTTTATTTTGGTTTCAAGAACCCAGGGATTTCAAATAACAAAAGCAAAGCTTATTATAAACAGTAGAATTGAGGAGGAATGGATGAAGAATAGGAATACTTCTGCAGAGGGTAAATAAGGGTTGTCCTGCTGGAGAATGGATCGTATTGGAGACAGAAGCCCAGAAGGACCCAAGAGAAGACTAAGCACCTTTCTAGGGAGCCCTGTCCATCAGAAGGTATGGTGGCTGCCCTCCCTGGGGAGGATGTCTCATTAATAGCAGCCATAGAGATTCAATATATGCCCCAAGACTTCATACAATCCCATTGGTTCTACGCTTTATTGGCAATACCCTTTCAGCACTCCAGGAGAACCTTAAGCCCATCAGGACCCAGAATGATCCTTATGAATGTAGAGGGGTGGTGAGGATGTGGGATGGAAAGCACCTAGCACCTATTTCTGTGTGGAATAGCTGAAAGGAACCAAATGGAGATCTCTTGAGCAGCCCTGGAGGGGAAACACTGTCCTTTATTGCCACTGTTAATAATAGCTAATGATGATGCACTGAGGGAATTTCATAGCTCTGTCTTCAAGATGGGGCTCATACTGTGTCTGTATGATTCTGATCCAGTTGTCAAAACCAAGTCTCCCACCAGCACTGAGCTTTGCTCCCTGGTGAGTGTGTTCTCCATCTTCACAAAATGCTCTTTGCACAGGAAGCCTGTCCTGGTCTTGCTCTTGTGCTCCAGGATCAGAGTCTGGCTGCACTCCAGCATCAGGCCTGTTCCCTGGGAACCAACGGCAGATTTCTCTTTGCCCACCGGAGTGTCTCATACTACCTACTCCTACCCTTCTGCCCTTAGGGACACTGCACTGACTCATGCTGCATGTCCCCAAGGCCAGGTCCTTGCCTGATGCACCACATGGGGAACTCTGCTCCTCCTCCTACTGTGTTTCCTTCTTAGGAGTATCTGTGCAGCTCAGGTCTTGTGAGAGCAGTCTGTCCTGGACAGAGTATGCATTTGGAGTAAGGTTTAAATCCTGGTCTGGCACTTACAAGTTATGTGACATTGGGAAAGTCATAAAATCTCCGTGAAGCTCAGTTTCCTCATCTCTGTAGAGGGGGAATTATAATTATAATTACTACCACCACAGGAAATGCATGTAAAGTGCAGTTTCTGAAATAAAGTAGGGGGTACAAATGGTAGATCTTATCTACTCCCTCCATAGTCATCTTCTCTGTTCCAACTCTGTTGTGTGACACATCAGAAAATTTATTTCTTCTGGAGTGTGCCTGCCAAAGAGCAAGCTGGGAAAATTCCTAGGGTGGCCAGATACTGTGAACAGTGGGGTATAGATTCTTTCTTTCCTTCTTAATTTATCTTTCCTCTCAGGAGCTAGGGCTGAGCCCAGGGGGAAGGGCTGGCACATTACAGAACTGGAGGGCCAAACAAAACCAGTGCCCAGGGAGGAGCACAAGGAGCAAACCAGAGAAACTAAACGTGTCAGCAGATCCATGGGGGAGGTGTGGAAATAGAACTAGAGGCACAGCCTGAGGTCAGTGAAGATGGACAGGAGGCCAGGAGAGGTCTGGAAAGCAGAGGGGGCCATGAACCTTGTCCATGGCAAAAGCCAGTTTGCTCGGGGGTCTCCTCCATGTTCCATGAATAAACCTGGCTGGTTTGTCTCAGGTGGGAGTGGAGAGGGAACAAAATTCCCCCTGAATCAATTCATCCCTGCCTATTGATAAACCCAGGTATGGATAAAATAAAATTGTGTCTGATTGTGGTCCCACTCTTACCAAGAACTCAAAGTTTCTGAGTGAGCAGCAAAGACAAAGACCATTCCTCCAGTATTGTACATAAATGGTCTAGCTATGGCTGGAGGCAGGCAGTTTCCAAGAATATGCTAAAAGAGCAGAAAACCTATCACAAGAGACATTTCTGTCCTGCCTTCCACACAGATGATGATGTCATAAATCTTTCTGCCATCTTGTATTTACCATAATTAATGCTTCAAAGTTTATCTCAGTATTTGAATATTTGAAAATGAAGAAACCAGGAATGAAAAAATAACCAACCAAAATAACCAATAAATATGCAAAGACCGTTCAGAATCTTAATGGCAGAGCAATGTACAGGGTCTTCTAAATAAAAGACTCAAAAATGACTGAAATTTAAAGTGTTTTTAAAGTGCAGCTAAGATATTCAGAGGAGTTCAAACTCAAGTTGCATGAAGTCAAAGAAAAACACTCATTGGGTGAGGCCACACGAGGGGAAATTCATTGCATGTTCTCTTCTAATATTTCCCCTGTGGGTCATGATTGGCTCAAAAATCAATATTTTGGAGTTTATATGTCAAGTGAGACCCTTATTAAATGTGCCATCTTAAAAACTTTTGGGTTTCTCATTTAAGCCAGGAAGCTTAGTTAAAGTTTCAGACCTTTCAAACACTAATGATTTGTTCCCTTGGGTCAGTGGCTTAACCTTTTTGAGACTCATTTTCCTCATTGTTCAGAGCACACGCAAGGACTTCATCACCTATTCCCTGCTCTAAGAATTCCTTCAAACAGAGACTTTTTTCGGATCACACCGCTAAGTGTCTACTGCTGATTTTGGCACAGAGTGGGTGCTCAGAAGCTGTTTGTTAAATGATTGAGTAAGTGAATGAATTAATGAGGATATGAGGTAATTGATAAAGAAGTATTCTGAAATAGTTACATATATTTTTAAAATACCACCTCTTTTATATTTCTGCCATTCTTTATTTCTCCCATTAAGTATTTTCGTAAGCATCTTCAAAACCCTAAGGACTTCAAACAAAGGAAGTCAAATGTTATAGTATATATATAAAGGAAATAATCAATTTGGTTGGTTCTGAAGATGACAATTTCTAAGATTCATAATAAAAGTATAATATCTCAGTAAAAGGAGACATCCAACACAAAAGATTTGTATATACTGTCACTGTCTCACCTCTATTCAAACAGATTTAATGTTCACTAACAAGTTATACTTTATAATTACTTTAGAATTACATTGAAGAATTTAATAATCTAACCCATACCCTCACACATGCAATGCACTTTAGAAACGTCTAAATAAATTCAGTTCAGTTTATCTCATCAAGCTAAAATAATATACACACATACACACACATACACAGTAGAGCTCATTGTTCCTAGTTATTTTGAAAAGGTTAGTTTTATTCCAAAGAGACTATACATAGTTTCTGAAATTAGGCAACTGGATTTAAAATGTTCTGTTAGAGAATATAATATATAATGAAAGATATGGCTACTGAAGGGCCTAGATTCTAGGTCCACTTGGTAGGAAATGGTGAATAGAATGTAGATCTACTATTTTCTGATGAAGATGAAGAAAATGGCATTTTCTGTTCTTGTGATTTCATGCACTGCTAAAATTTTCCATGGAAGAAAATGGTAAAACCATCTTTCCTCAGTGAAGTGAGCCCTCACAGATTTTATCAGACATGTGCACCTCTTGGTTTAGAGGCTGCTACGTATTTGGCCCCATGCTGCTGACCTTAGATAAACAGGCAGTAATAAGCAAGAACCTTGTGGCCAGCTCGAGAGGGGCTCAATTATAGTTGTCAAGGAGACTATCTGCTTATCATGGTCTTAAGAATCCTGGCTGGGAGAGAAAACCATAGCGATGCTGTCTGTGCATAGCTTAGCCACAGCCATCCTCGATGACAACAATGTCATCAGTATGAGTACCCATAAAGAGAACGAGAAGTCATTCTGCTAATGCTGATGATGAAAATAAAAATGACAAATGCAGCCCTTAGAATTAAGTATTTTGTCTTTTCCTCTAATCCCTATGTTCTCTTAAGATAAAGTCTGGAACCTCCACTGTAATAGGCAGTATTAATTTTTAGTGCTTACAACATCACATCTAATCCTCTCAACTGCCCTATCAGGTAGGCCTAGTAGCAAATACTAGGGATTCTTTTTGGCCATCCCATGCCTGAACTCCTTTCTGTGTTTAGGGACCTATACATCTTAACAGGAGCTTTCCAAGCTTCCCTTAAAAATCACAGCAGGCATGAGACCTGGAGACCTGGGTTCTGCCATTCAGATGACCTGGGCTGGATTTTTAATTAAGTTATAGCAGAGCTCCCCTTTCTCTGGAGGTGGTGGCAGTAGCAGTTGTCACAGAACGGAATTTCCAGTACAGAACTGGCAATGGCACAAAACACAGTGTCTAATGCTCTGTGATTGTGATTTCTTTATGATACCATTTCTGCAAGCCTGATTTCAGAAGTTTTTGTGTGCTTTGAGCCTGGTTCTCCAGTTCTCCCAAGTTCTCTGAAGCCTACTAATATCCTCCTATTAAGTTCATTTCCTGCTTTCATCAAAGCTAGTGCCTTCTGACTTCAAAGTCCATGCTTTTAAACCTCCTGTACGGGGCCAGGCAGGAAGGTTAAAGCTGTGATGGAAGGTGAGCTAATGCCACTAGGCAAGGATGTCTCCTGTTGTTTCCAGCATACTGAGCAGGCGTTCTGGTCAAAGGACAAGAGGGCTGAGTCTCATTTTCCTCATTGTTCGCCTGCCCCATAGACCTGTCCAGGGGACAACAATTCACATTCCATTTCAAGTTGTCAAGGACGATTTATTCATACCTGCCCATTTAACTGAAGTATGGCAAGAAGTCCTAGAGTTCTGACAATGTAGGAAAGTAATTTGAACTTCTCAGAGAAATTTTGCTCAGCAAATATGCAATATTTTCTTAAGGTTTAAAAAAACCTTAAATGTTAGTGCCGATATTTCAGGGAAAATAATATGTATTTAATAAATAAAGTCATAGACTCAGGGTCGGAATGTTCTTAAAAGTGAGCTGGTCTATCTTCCTAACCAATGATTGAGCTCCTGACCGGTGAGGCTCTCGCCCGGTACTTTCCAGGATGGGGCAATATGATATTGCTTCCTCGGCCGCTTGTTCCACCTTTGAATGTTTCTGATTATCGTACGATTTTTCCTTTTAGCAAATCAATATAGCTTTCTAGGCGATTCCTTTTTATTGGTACCTAATAGAAAATAGAATAATTAAAACTAGTTTTTCACATCGTAGCATTAGCAGATTTTTTGGCACATCAGTTTACAGCACCCCCAGCCCCTGCCCCGATCTACTTCTGACTCCTGCTACAGCCACGGTGGGCAGCCTCAAGTCCTTGTGGCATCTCTTTCTTCTTCAGCCTCTGAACTTTCTCTGATGCTGTGGGGGTCCCTGGAAAAGGCAGCCTCCAGTGTGGGTGAATTATCACTTCTAGGGGTAACCCTTAACCCTTAACTCTCACTAACTGTTAATGAGAGTCAGCAGTTGATGAGTGAATTCCCAGCCTCCCATTCTTTGGAGGGAAAATTCTGAGATGCACAGCTGCCCAGAAAGTCTCCAGCGAGACGGGGGCCCAGTTACCCATAGTAGTAACAGCCTTTTACTATCTTTTCTTTCTTGCCTGTCTCACTCTCCCCATTTCTTTATTCCTGCTTTCTGGCATCACCTCTCAGATAAAATACCTACATTTGAATCTTTGCCTGGGCTTTACTTTGGGGGGAACCAAAACTAAGACAGAATCAATTATTGAAATATCTGGTTTAGGGCAGTGAAAAATGAAAGTACTGTCACTAATCATCTACCACACACCCGTCACTGCATTTGGCTATTCCACATGAAGACTGGAAAGAAGTACATAGTCCCCATTTTACAGTTGAGTAAACCGAGGCTCAGGGAAATTAAGTATCTTAACTCTCCACAATGGTCACTTCCTTCCAGCTATGTTGGCCTCTTTGCTGTCCTCAAACATACCGGCTGTAGTCCTGCCTCGAAGGCTTTCTTTGTTCCCAACACCTGTACCTCTGTTCTCAGGTCCCTGCTTACTGACTCCCTCACCTCCTTCATGTTTCTGCTTATTTTTCACCTTCTGCAGGAGCCTATCTTGACCACTCTCTTTATTATGGTCTTCCATTCCACAGCTCCCCCAATCTCCAGACCTTCTATTTCCGTTCTTCTTCTTTTTTTTTTTTTTTGCCTTATTACTTCTCTCCTTCTGGCTTATTGCATATTTTAAAAATACTGCTTTTAAAGTTTCTTTTATACTGTGCTATTACTTCCAGTTCTTTGGGTAAAAAGTTAAAAGTTTGTTATATCTGCCAGCTCCCTCTCTCACGGTGGCCTATTCCCAAGTGTTTTATAATTTTTACTGTGAGCTCATCTTCAGCAGGAATTGTGTTCCTGGTGAGTCTGGGTGCCCTGTGTTTGGAGGGTTTATAATGGATGGGTTTTGTGTTTGCTTCTGCCAAGACCCTAAGGGAGCCATAAGTTCTGGACGACTTGTTTTACATGTTGATATCTTGATTTGGGCTTTTGCATAGTCAGATAGGGTAAATCAGGACTGTGTCAACTACTCCCAGGTGACTCTAATTCTATTTATGATTTTAGGTATATGACTAGTTTTCTTGATGCTTCATCAGGTTCCTTTTTTCATTCTCTAATCAGAGTAACTCCCACATCTAGGAGCTTAACAGCAAGGCGTGAGGCCTCTTCTCTTGTTCTACATGGGGGAAGGAGGGCTTAACGTACGACCTCTCCAGGTCTGAGGGCAGAGAAGTTAGATCTTATAGCTATATGAACTGGTTAGCAGCAGCTTCTAGCCAACACTCTGACTTTGTTCCTCCTCTTCATTTCTGGCACCTGGGATTGCCTTGTCTTACTTTCAAGCTTAGCTTTGCGTTTACTTTATACTTTTGCTATATTTTGTCTAGTATTTGTGTTTGGAGGACAGGATTCTTTCTACGTCAGATTCATTTGCCAGAGTGACTGGAAGTTTCTATATACTTTTCATGTGTCATCTCTTATCAGAAATGAAACATACTTCAGATAACATGGAAATTCATGTAAGATAACTAAAAAATAACAAGACTGATATTGACAACTAACATCAGTAGAGAGTTTACTTTGTGACAGATAAAATGTTAGGGTTTTATATTACCTTATCTAATGTAATCATCTAAATAATTCTATGAGATAACCACTGTTATGCCCATTTTTGAAAATAAGAAACTAAAGTGAGAGTAACTTTTCAAGGTCACATGGCTGGTGAGTGGCAGAGGCACCTAGAATTAAAGTAGTGCTTAGGCTGCTGAGGTACATATTCTGGCTCTACCACTTTTAATGTGTATGACTTTGGGCAAAGCAATTAAACTTTCTAAGGAAAATGGGGATGATATAAATAACATTCAATATGAAGATTAAGTGAGACTATCCTTAGAAAGTGCTTAGTGCAGTGTTTGGCACGTAGGATGCTCTGTAAATGTTAGGTGTTATTACACGGCTACCATTTAGAAATTATATTTGTATTGTCCAAGGAAACTAAAAAATGTTCTCTTTGAACTTGAAGGATGATGCTTTGCTTCCTTCAGTATATCCTGAGAAGTCAGCACCAGCACATGCTCTCTCTGACTGCCAGGCGGTTTCCTGCACACCTTCTGTGAGCTCATCAGTTATTATCAACTTGAACTTCTGCCTCTCTATTTGTATCTTCACACATTTTAAATTCAAATTACTTGCTAATTGATGCACTCATCGTGCTCCATTTCATTTCTTAGTACACCAAAGTCATTTGTAAGATTTCTCCTGGGTCTCCGGAATTTAGTTTCTATAGACACCTTGGAAGGGCTGATTTGCCAGCGTGGTCCAGGGCAATATGTGGGGAGGAAGAAAGAGGGTGTCACAGGTTGAGTTCTCTAGAAGCAGATGTTGAAGTGGGTTTGGGGGTGCAGATGTTTCTTAGGAATTAGCACCTGTGAGAGGAAGGGAAGGAAGTAGGATTCAGCAGAGAAAGAAGATGAACTGCAATGTGGGGCTGATAAAGTCTTGGCCATCTTGGTGGGCACCTTTGGAGCAAACATGTCCTGCGAGAGTTGCCCTGCATTAGGCCTACATGATAAGACTTTGATACTTCAGCCCCACTGAATCACTGAATGCCCTGGAAAGGGCATGTGCTTGGGTGATGTGTTCTATAACCCAAGCAGACCCTGAAGGATCTGACAGCTGAAGGCTCTCTGATGACTATCCTCCCTGAAGCTGGCTGTCAGCATTCCTTGAAGGGAGATCTGAGTGGTGCATCTCTCAGTCTAACACATGGGAGGCTGAATGAGACATTAGATTTCATCAATCTTCTAATGGGAACTTTAGGTCACTGCCAAGATGGCTGCCTTCCCTCTTCCTTCCATCTTGTATGAGAGTTAATTTGGAAGCCTGACTTTCCCACACTTGTTACAAGTTCTTGGAGGGCAGAAGCTGGGAATTATGAATCTGAAGACTGTACAGCACATATCAAAGTGCCCTTTGTATAATGAAGGTAGAATAGATATTTGTTCAATAAAAAACTAGGGCAGAATTGTACTAACGACCACAGGGAAAAGGATTGTTCAATATATCATTTTTGAATAATTATTAAATTGAGGGGAAAAAAGATTAATTAGCACCTACATCATACCATGTACTAAAGTAAATGGAAAATTAAGTAAGTTTTTAAATGTAAAATGGAAACTTTAAGCCTAAGAAACATAGGTAAATATGATTCTGATTTTAAGGTATTCAGATTTTAGAAACAAAGAAGGAAACCACAATATTAATTATAGTTTGCATATATAATTTTTGAACTTCCATAGGTTAGTAAAAATTTTAATTTAAAGACAAATGAGCCATTGGAATGAAAAAATTAAAAGAAAAATGAACAATTGG
>NW_012136080.1:8693529-8726179 GCF_000956105.1 Propithecus coquereli
CTCTCAGAGACACTTTTCTCTTTTGTGAAACAAGATTATAAATATCCACCTAATAGGATTGTGGCAGGAACAGGATGGTATAGCAACAGTTCAAAGCACAACCTTGGGAGCCAGATTGCTTGGTTCAAGTTCTAGCTCTGCTACAACTAGCTGTGAAAACATGCCACGTTATTTAACCTTTTGTGTGACTTGGTGTCCATAATAGTGCCCACTTTATGGGAGATCATAACAGCGCCCACTTCACAGGGTTTTAGGAGAATTATGCAAGTTAATAAACACTTAGAGCAATCCCAGTACACGTTGTACACTATACCAGTTTAGCTAGGATTATCTCATGAAGCATTTAATATTAAACACCACTAAAGAGACGCAATTCAGTTAGTTAAGCATTTGAACGCCCACTATGTGCCAAGCCCTGTGTTTGGGTCCAGAGTATTAGAACACATAACACCTGTTTTTGAAAAAATCTTGATATTGAGGGGAAAGGTATGTACAGGAAGAAAAAACATCCAGTAAAATAGAGTAAATCAAGCTGAATTCTGCACAGGGCACCTTAGGAGCACAAAGAAAAAATCCTACATCTAGCCCAGGAGTTTAAAGGAGACGCTACTGAGCCGAAGCTTAGCACATATAGTAGGCTCTCAATCTATGTCTGTTTTCCTCCTCTAATTCCATCCTCCTTCTGACCACCTCCCCTTGTCAGATCCTTAAGTGGAGACTGGGTGACAAAAGAAATAGGTGAGGAATTCAAGGAGAATCATGCTCATTCTCCTTAATTCTACCTATCCACTCCCAGTTTCAGGCAGCTTGGGAGTATAACACCAATTTACACTCACACATGCACACTCATGACAAATCAAGGTCCTTTCTCCTGTTCCTGCCAGCCAGATATGGTAGTTACATGCTTCTCCTTCATGGGTTGGTTTGACCTTTAGTGAAACCCCTATGCTGACAAAGCAGTAAATACCCACATCTTGCTGTCACAAAGTTTTAGGAACACAGGAACATCTGAATATTAACTAAGCCGCTTAGCCAAAGCTCACCTTCCCAGGGGGGGTGCTTCTTTGTTCTGCAGGTCAACTGGGACCTGTCTGAATATCCCCTACTCCAACGTAGCTGGCTTCATTTGCTACTCACTCCCTGCCTGGCTCTAAGTGGCACCTTTCTTAGGAGTCTAATTTAGAAGTCAAAATTTCTCCAAGATAGGTCAAGAATGGGCCAAGCCTGGTAAAGGCTATTTGAGAAACCCAGATGCTTCCTTTGTCTAAAAATTTTGCCCTTCTTTTCTTCCTCTGGCTAATTCCTGCTTATCTTCTGAGACCTGGCTGTGGCATCACCCCCTCTGAAATTCTTCCTTGACTCCTCTTCCAAGCTTCTAAGGTGCTCTTCAGCTTTTCCAAAGAGTAACAATTTGATGACACAGTGATTTAATGCTATTGTCTATTTTAAAAACCCACAGATTTGTATATGCAAAAAAGACACAAATTTTATAACCTTCCCTTTCTTCCTACAAATTGTATTTCCATTTTATTTTCCTCATAGAATTTTAGCCTAATGAAGTATAATTTTATGCTTCCAAATGTTTTATTGATCAGTCTCTCATACCTCTCTGTGAAAAGAATATGTCTATAAATGTAAATCCTTACGAAAAATGTTCTGTAACCCTAAGTGTTTAAAGATTTTCATTTGGATTGAGTTGTCATTGCAATTATGAATAAAAAGTTGATCAAAACAATGAATTATATTCTAAATTTTGATAAATAATTATTGGAGTTAAAATTATAATTCAAAATGCATCTCTTGATGAGATGAATGGGGTCACTCCTCCCACAATGACTTCATGTACTCATGGATAAATAGAACCAACCACTAGAATAAATGAGATTCAGCCTCAACTATATAACTATTTTTCATTTTTATAAATGCTTAGAACTGAGAAACTTTTTCTCATGAATAGACAGGAATGCAAGTTTTGTAATAGCATTGTCACTCAACTTTCTGCACTTCTTCCAAGTTGTATATCAAAATCACATAGTGATTTATCATCAAAAATTATTTTTAATGATCCAGCAACTGACAAGTCAATTAGGTCTATCTTCAATTTTGTGGAAAGCAAAGAACTGGAAAACCTGACTTTCAGAAAGATTTGTTGATTACTGAGTCAGGACAGTCATCCATTTTCTCAACACTTACACTAATATTGCAAATGGCCCTTGTTTAACACTCCGAAGGTTTCTATAAACCACAGGGAAATGCACTATGGACAGTGTCCCAGTGCTGACAAGTTCCTTTTATTTGATAAAGTGCAAGTTCTTTATCAAGGAAAGAACTTAAGAAGTGTGAGTTCTTAGGCAGTTCAATTTTAGGAAACAGTACAGATGGAACCGGAAGATCTGTAAATTAAGCTCTGACTGTGTACTCTTTGGAAAATCTTCATGTTTCCCCAGGGGTGGTGTCTCCCCAGGTTTGGAGACTGCTGTCCTATGTCAAACAGTTAAAAGACTTGGGAAAACAGATAAATTACTAATACACTTCTGGGTTGGAAAACTCATCATGATTCTCTGGGAACCCCCTCCCCCATAGCCACTTGGTGCCCTGGGGCCACGCTGGTGGCCAACTTCACCTCTCCTGGGCTATCTGTAGCCAAGCCATGTTTTGTCTATTATTTCAGCCACTAATTCTGTAACAACAGGACTCCTTTCACTATTGTCTGGTATTAAGGCTGCCAGAAGACATCATTAAGGTCAAGATTTAAGAAAACTAGACACTGAAAGTGCCTAGATATTCCCTGGCAGGGAGGACCAGCCTGGGAAGAGAAGTGGAACAAGAAGACGTTGCAATAATTTCCACTGGTAGATTTGCCTTTGGCTGTCCCATATGAAATGATCCAGGGCTGTTGTCATTAAAAAGTTTATTCTTGCCCCTCATTTCATATCTGTTTCCATCTAATTTCTTTTATAAGAGAAATATCAATCGACAAAGAGTTTACATACAACAAACTCTTCAGTTCCATTTTCTTTCACTTCAGATTTCTTTTCTTTTTCAGGAAAGATATTTTAATACCAGTGCAAGGGCGTTCTGCACAGAGCCATTACTCCCAATTTTAATTCATCCAAAAAGCATCCACTTGCCTTGGCCCTCCTAAACATTACCAAACCCCAAAACTATGTCCACATTCCCTCTTGAGGAAATCTCAACCTATGGCTTGAAATATCATGATATACCACATAAACTCAAATTTCTATACATAGACCTGATCTCTCACCTAAATTCTCAATGTGAATCTCTAACTGCTGACCAGACACCTACACTTGGAAATCTCACATATGTCTCTAACATTGCATGTCAAAATCAGAATTTTTAATCCCACTCCCTCACCACCTCCCCCCAAATTCTTGCTTCTCCCCAGGGTCCTGCATTTCTATAAATGGCATGCACCACTCTGCACTGAGTTGCTTGAACCAAAAATCTGTAGGTCATTCATCTTTTCCCATACCCCTGAGTCCAATCCCAGCAAATAAATGTTTTAGGCAATGTTGTGAAGGACTACACCTTCATGACATTTCTCATATCTGTCCACTTCTCTTTCCACTAGACCAAGAAAGACTCCACGGATATTTGTCGTGGCCTTTTGATAGATTTTCTCATTTTTGCCTCCTTCTACCCTTTCAATCCATTCTCTGCAAATGAGCAAGAGGGAAATTTTAAACATGGATCATATCATGTCACTCCCCTGCTTAAAATTCTTTGTGGTTTTCTATTGTTCTTAAAATGAAATTCAAACTTTTTACCATAGGCTATAAGGCTCTGTATCAGTGATCTTTAACCTGTGATTATAATCACCTGGACAATCTAAACTAACAAGATGGCAGCAACAGCAGCAACCACCAAGAAACCCAAACACTAATGCCTGAGCCCACCCCATACTAACTGAATTGGAAGCTCTGCAGGTGAAGTACCTGCATTTCTGATATGAAATCACTATCTCTCTCACTCATGAAAATACAAACATCAAATCTATTTCTTTTTTGAACACACTAAATTTGTACCTGCCTCAGGACATTTGCACTAGCTGCTTCCTCTTTCTGGAATGCTTTATACCCAAATTAGCACATTTGGCTGGCTCCTTCTCATTATCCAAGTCTTAGCTCAAATATCACCTCTTCAAAGAGGAGAGAATCACAGAAAAGAGGGCAACAGACTTGTGAACCTTCAAGTCTGTGTACATGAGACTAGGGTCCTCATATCAGGAGTTACACCCTGCATTCTGCAGTCACTCACATATCATGTGCCCTGTTTCAATGACCTCGTTGTTAGTGGCTGCCCTTCTATTTCCCTGCCTATGATATGCAGCCATCCTAAAAAGCACCAGAAGTATCAAGTTTTTTAAAACCCATTTCTACATGAATATTTACTCAAATAATTACAATTCAATAGGACAGTGACTGAAAGAATATATGCATATGTATGCAGGAATATCAAGTTCTTAGCATGTCATGCAGGCAAGAGCCACCTCTGGTTGCTTATGAGGAATGATACTTCTCCTTGGGATGTATCTGAACATACAGACCTTTATAATCACCCTTTGGGGACCTCTCTTAAGAAAATATTCATTGAAAATCTAGTTCAATTTTGGAAACTACTCTTTTAAGGATGCAGTTGCCTTGGGTGTAAAACCCTCAGTAGTAGAATGAGTTTTAACTTAGATGCCTAAACACAATTTTCCTATCACGGACCTGCCTGTAGTCCACCACTTTCAATACCTAATAATAGGACGTGCATCAAAATAAGGAATGCTACAACTTATGAAGAACATTTTATAAATAGATATACTTCCTTATGCTCTCCCTTAACTCCGTGGATAGTTGAGGCTTGAACTGAGTACCAGGTAGATGAGTGCCAGGGTTCGAGTGTACAGCTTGTGCCCTATACAACCATGCCTGGAATGAAATACTGGGGAATGAAGTCCAGCCCCTCATCAAACCTGTCCTCTCCCATAGGGAAGTCAGCCCAGAGGAAATAGTGTATTTCTCATATCCAACCACCAGAGGGGGCATTTTTCCTCATTTCTGCAAACCCGCCATCTGTGGTGATGGACCTCTGGCAGTATTATTACTTTTGTTTATTGTTGCTTGTTTATTGCTTTATTTTGCAGATTAAAACTCTGCTATTCCAAGAGGTGAAATATTTTATACCAGTAGAAAATCTGCCAGTGAGTCAAAAACCTGCTAGGGAATTGACAGAAAAATCTAGAGCTCTTTCCATCCATTACTTGGAAATATTTTTATTCTTACTTTGGGATGCTCCCTGGTGTGTGGCCAATGCCTATAGGGTGATGGTTGGTCCCAAATTACAGAGTGAGAGGCATAATGATCAAAGCACAGAGCAGTACATTAACAATAGCCTCCAATTCCATGGGAGTCATTTACCTTATCAGAGTTCCTTTCCCAGCCTTGGAAATTGAGGGGGTGCACTCAGCATGAAATAAAGTTACTTTGGGCTCTGACATCTTTGGCTAGAGGAAGGCAAGAAAGCATTTTATAAGTGGAGCACTTTCTTTACTCTTGCATCACGGCTGTCCAAGTTTACTTGAATCAAAGCCATCTTGTGAGATGACTTCTGCCACATTAAGCCACTTTGGAATCATCTTCAGCTTCATTAACTACTTACGGGGGTTAATTTGGTCACTACCGACCTCCCTTTTTATCAAAGTTACTGTTGAATTGTATACCTAACTTGGATGAAGTCAGGTGTCTCTCGTCCCCAGGAGCTTAATTACACACACAGTCATTGATTCTGGGCCTGCTCCCTCAGGTCACAAGCACATAACCACCACATCATAGCTTTCTGCAAAGAGAACATGTTTTCTAAGCCTTATGCCTGCAGTCTTTAGAGGAAATGATGAAGGTTGGAGGAAGGAAGCAAATAAATGCATTTTCTCTAAGTCAGTTCAAACTAGAATAAGTCATTTCTACACACCGTCTGCCCTCTCCTTCCTGGGGCCCTCCTTCCCCTAGACCCTCCATCAGTAAATGGATTTAACCTCATTTGCTGCTCTCTGGGGAGAATGCACTCTTCCCAAGGCGCTTCCTTTCCTGGTACAAAAAGCTGAAAATGTCATCGCATTTGCAAATGAACAGAAACCTCCCACTCAAAGAGCATCAATGCCTCTGTGGCTCACTGAAGCAGCTGGCAGGAGCCTTCCTCTCTCTCTGCCATTGATTTGTTGTTAGAATAATATACACATATTCTTTTCATCTAACGATGTTGGGCAAGTTTAACTTTCTTTACATAGGTAACAACTTTTAGCCTCCAACCAGTAGCCCTGTTCTCTCTTTGCACAAGGACAGAATGGTTTCTATTTACTCTCTACAGGGCCAGTCACCTGCAACCTCTAGACATGGCTTCACTTCAGCTTTACTCTGTGCTGTATAATGACACTTGGTAGGTCACAGTGGCTTTGGTATTCTTAAGCTATAAAAGTCTGAAGTCTGGATTGAAATGCCGGCCCCATCAAGCCCATCATTCTTGGCATTCTCATTTGTCAAGGAGAGACGGGCTGAAAGTAGAATACTTTATACCACTCACAATTTGCAATGACTTGGGCTCTAGTCTTTTCTCTGATTTAATATTTTCTCAGCTTCTGGGTAAGGCAGTGCAGGCTATCTCCAATTTACTGGGCATCTGCCCACGATTTTTCAAACATAAATGAGCCACGATGGGGTCTGTCTTCACACTGCTGGTTAATCCACACTGACTGTCACAAAGACCCCTTCCAGGGTGTGGCCAACAGTGGTCACAAGAAATTCTATTAGAAACTTTATAGTTACATGATATTGCAAGCTTTCCAAATGCACATTCTAGAAAGATCCAACACTCAGGACATCTATTAAATGTTTTTGTCCTATCCTGCAAGAACAAGGAACATGGAAATGAGAACGCTCTAGTTAAAAGCTTTACTGATACTTAAGATTCGATAGATACAAAAGGCTGGATTAAGTATTATACTCCATCTGGGAAATGGCAAGCTGATTGGTTATTGTTCACTAATGCCAAAGTAGGTGGTCTGAGATAAACCAGCTATCCTGTTCAGACATAACACATCGATGCCCTTTACACAAAAAGTCACTGAATGAGCTGTGTAGAGGCCTGTCTATACGTGCACTCAGTGAATGAAATTGCCCAGTGTATTAGCTTGAGTTGCCATAGCAAAATACTATAAGCTGGATGGTTTTAACAATAAAAATTTATCCTCTCACAGTCTGTAGGTTAGGAAGTCTAAGATGAAGATGCCAGACAATTTGGTCCCTGGTGAGGTTTCTCTTCCTGGTTTGTAGACAGCAGCCTTCTTGCTATGTCCTTACATGGCTGAGAAAGAGAGTTCTGGTGTCTCTTTCTCTTCTTGTGAGGGAACCAGCCCTATCAGATTAGGGTCCTACCTTTATGATCTCATTTAACCTTCATAATCTCCTCATAGGCCCCATCTCCTGTGTCAGGAACATTATAGTCACATTGGGGGTTAGGGCTTCAACATATGAATTTTGGGGGGACACAAACTTTTAGTCCATAGTACTAGTACCCGGTAAATGGCCAATTCTAGGACATGTCACCTCAGGTGCTGTATCACTGAACTCCTGCCATAATTATGAGACAAAGGCTTCAAAGGCCTCATTCACAGACTTCTGCCAACTAAGATGTATCTATGGAGATACAGACTATCTTCATTCAATCGCCACAAGGACCTACTCTGTTCCAGGACCTGTGCAAGACAATGGGAAGATAAATAGGATATGGTTTCTGCCCTTAGAAATATCACAATGTAAGAGAGTTAGACACAAAAACCAGATAATTACAAACACAAAAAATGGTCTAAGTCTGATGTTAAAGATAAATATAGGGGGATACGAAAATTCACACCTGGGAACATTACCTGACCTAGCCTATGAGGAGGTGATGAGAAAATGCTTCCGGGCAAAAGCGATCTTTGAGTCTGATGTGATCGTTTCGTGGGGTACTTGGGAGTCCAAAGAGAAAGTGTTTCAACCTTTCAGTATTTTCTCAACGAGGCAAGTATTTGGAAGCAAGAAAGAAAGCAGTTACTTCTTATTCTCGTCTCAGCATGATCAAATAATTAGCTGAATTAGAACACTGAAATGGTGGTAGAAAATTGGTTATGTTTTGGTAATACAGCATTAATACCGATGGCATCATAACTCAAATTTCACAAAGAAAAATGGTTGCTTGAAAGTTTTTATTTTCCCTTCTTCCCTTTTTTAAACCAAAACCCAAAAGAAATCAATAAGATAAAATTATGCAAAGTTTGACTTCATTGCACTTTGGAATTTAAATTGAACTGTGTGCCCCACAGTCAAAGACATTTTCTCCAAACTCTCCTGGAGAGGCATTTCCAAAGAGCTTCAATTGTATTTAATCACTTTGCGCAGTTTTAAAAACTAGCTCTGAAAGAAAAAAAATGTCCGGAATATTACTGTGGATATGTTTTTAACTTTTTAAGTTATCTCACGAGAGACTGGGTATAATTGAGTTAGAAAAGATAGACAGCTCAGCCAGGACTTCTTCCCAAAGTAAAAATAAACTCATTAAAGGTTAAGCTCTGGGCAATGTCATTAAGACCAAGGTAAGAAGTAGAGCTGCAATACCAATGGGACCATTATAATAATTTCACCCAAGACATAGCACCTGAGGAGCTGGGTTAGGCTCAGAATTCTCCCCTGTGGGCCTGTGAGCATGTATTTCATCCCATTTCACTGAGCCCACCCTTTAGGCAAAAGTGGTTCACAGAATTAGATTTACGCTGAAAATATCATTATTTTTTACCTGCACTAGCGTTTTTAATTTAGTCTTTAAAAATTGTGTTGTTACTCTCAAGTTTTCAAATTTAATTGTGAACTAAACAGAAATAATATTCTTCCACAACCTCCTCCCTTTCCTCCATTCCTCAGCATGAAATGAGGCTCTATCACTAAAACCAGGGCCCCTACAAGCGCCATTTTAAATAACAGCCCGGACTCCCTTCACCTACTACAATCACTGGTAAGACACACCCACAGTGGCACTTCAGTGGCTTGCGTGTGCAGATTACCCTAAAGTTAGTAAAGACACAGCCAGTGTCAGCAGCTAGGGCTGCTGCCTTCTCTGTCGCCAAAGAACAAATGCACGGCCTAGGAAAGGAGCAGCTTTTAGTTTCCAAAAGCCTTAAGTATCAGGTCTGAGTTTTCACCAGGTCTGTTTTTTGTTGGCAGGTGTGTGCACATGTGTGTACTTATTTCATACATCTCTTCTTCCCAGAAACCTCTTCTAACCACACTAAGAGAGTTTGTGCCCCCGCCCATGTAGCTATTAAGATTGTTATTGCAGCTCTCATAACACCTAGTAATACAGAGCTGTTTACAGGTCTCTTATCATTATTACATGGCAAACTACTTGAAGATAGCTTCAAAAACCTATATATTTTTAGCTCCTTGCAAGTGCCTAGCACTTGAGTGGCTGCTCCATAAATATTTACTGATGACTAGATGGATGGGTAAACGGCCATCTGAGCCACTGGATCTGAGGGAGTCCTTGCCAAAATATTTAATGGGTAAGAAAAGTATGGTCTCCCTCAATTCTGTTTAGTGTAGTAAGCTCTGTGGGAGTGTTATGTGAGGCCCTCCCATTGTCCATGGGCAGGTTGGGAAGGCTGGTCTGGGATTAGTCTTAACAAGGAATACTGGGAGCTTTATGGAGGCTTTGAAAGTCATCCTATGGGAGTGGCCTTAATTTCATGATGAAGGTTTTGAATAAGTGAGTGACATGATTGTAGATATGCTCTTGGGGACCTACTCTTGTAGTAATGTAAGAAAGCTAAGGCCAAAGGTAGACGTGCCTAATACGCAAACACTCAATCCCCTATGAGAAACAGGAGGAAGGCCTCAGTGAGGGTGAAAAGAAGGAAGAATATGGGATTGAGAGCTATTTTAGGAGTGAAATCATCAGATCATCATAGCAAGGATTCATCTAGAAGGATTTCCCAATGTTTCCCATGTTGGTTGTAAAGAAAAAAGTACAGATAAGAAGACAGACAGAGTTTAAAACACCAGCAGGGGCTTATGTCAAGTAGAGTAAGTATCCAGAACCCTGTAATGCGGTGAGTGAACATATATTTCCTCTGATGGCACTCTCAAGTAGCCTTTATCATTTGTTTAAGGAGCCTGGGAAAAATGGCCTGTTTCTACTAGCAATGCCCACAGCAGGCCAATCAATCAGTACTCAGGCAGTGCCTGGAATTTTCTAATAGCTCATGCTGCTTTCCTGATTGAAATGGGGTCAGGTTTATTTTTGTACTTTACTGCATTTCCTAATAAATTCTTGTCTAAACACTCCAGACCATATACCACTGCTGAAGAGTTGAATCTATGAGATTAAAGTGAAAAAATTGCCTTGTGACCCTAAAGAAACAGAAGTGGAATGAAATCCAGATGTCCCATCTGCTCAGGTCTCTGCCAAAGTCATATGTCAATAGAAGAGAAACTGGGCAGGCTGGAGAGCTATGGGGCATCACTTCTTACCAAAGACATGACCCAACCACGGGGGTTAGTGCTTTCAAAAACAAGGCATCACAATGCAAAACATTCCAGGGTATAAAATGCAGTATATTTAATTAGCATTTTCTCAGGCTTCTGAGTGCTGATAAGTATTCAGCAAATGCTCAATGTCAGGACTTAGTCTGGGTACACTGCCTTGTGGCAATGGCCTCAAACCATGCCAGGATTCTAAAAGAACTAAGCCAAAAGCCAACAATAGGAATATAGATGGGGTACTGCTAGAGTCCCCAGATGAGATGGTAATAACCAGATGAACTGATCTTCCAGGTCGAGGAAATAGGGTGGGGAAAGCTCAGGGAAAAGATAAAAGGAGGGTCAGTTTCAAGCCAAGTCAGGTGATGCATCTAAAGTGAGTGAGAAAAAGAGCAGCATAGAAAATGGCCCAGAAGGACTTTGGTGAGAATCAGGTTCCCACCACCAGATGACAGTAGGGTGCAAGACTTCCTTTCCAATGGGCACCAGAGATTTAGGGCCATAGAAATGCTGGGTGCCTGAGGCAGAAGAGAGCCAAGAAAACTAGGAACTGTCATTCAAATGCCTCACACTTCTGGTCTGAGGTATAGACCAGCAGACTATGACAAACTCTTCTGGTTGCACAATTGCCCAGCTGCTCCTTCTGTGCTCCAAAATCTAAGTGGAGGGAGGCAGTCAGTCAGCAGATGCTGATTATGCATTGAACTTAGCCTGGGATGGGGCCAGAACAGTGCTGTCAGGCTCTATTCAATGGGAAGACCTATGTAACAATGCACTAAATTTCTCACGGAAAGGATCCAAGTGACGTCACAGAACAGACATCTAAGGCAAGACTCTTAGCATCATCCCCAAGGCACAAAGTGTTCACGGAGGGAAATCCTCGAATCCCCCCCATCCAATGCCTGTTAATGTAGCTGAAAGCTCAAAACTGAATCAAACAGTGAAGATAGTATATTTTATTAGAGAAAGATGCTGCTTTTTTCACTGACAATCTTCAAAGAAGGACCAGGTCATGGTAACACAGCTGAAAATCACTATAGATCAGCTCAGCAACCCACAGAGACAACCTTCCTTAAATAGGCACTTCAAGCTGTTGCCTTTGGTTTTAACATCCTGGCCTCAGAATGAGAACTTGGATGAACACAGGACTAGAATTAGAAGTTTTTGAGGTTAGTTTGTTAGAGCATTTTCTAAGTTATATACCCAGTTTGCTTTCTAGAGGGGCAGTGAGAGGTAAAAAACAAGAAGTGCTTTGAAGTCACCCAAATTTGAATTCAAATCATGGTTCTACTATTAGCCAGGTGAGTAACCTTGGAATTGGGCAAGTTGCATAATCTCCAAAAGGCATGAATTTTCATCTGAATTTGGACACAACTGTACCCACTTATTGTGAAGATGACATGAAATGATGCATCATAGTTAGCACAGTGCCTGGCACATAGTAGGAAATGCTAACTGTCTTGCCCTTCTCTGTCCAGCTTTCTAATACAGCCAGTCCTGCTCAAATTTCGTGCTTTATTTCTTTCTAGAGAACAAAAGGAAAAGGAAGTTTGGCTGATAATTGTCTCTATCTTACAGTTTTTCCATATAGAAGAGAAATGGTGCATGTGATTTGTTCTTCTCCTTAAAGGAAACATTTAGATAAGAAGGCAGATGTCTACTCTGAAGGCATAGACATCTGGGAATCTTTCCTGAGCAAAGAATTTAAAGCATGAAGAAAATTCCATCAAATTCAAAAGATATTTTAAAATGTTGTTATTTTAAAATGTTGTTAGGCACTTACTCTGTGCTAGGCACTGTTCTAGGCACTGGAGATACATCACATAGACAAGTCTCTGCCCTTGTGAAGCTTATACACAAGTGGAAGAGAACATATAGTGCTCAGAAATGTTTATTGCACCACTGTAATGATAAGAAACCAGTCATGACATTAGTATTTAACAACAGGGAAATGGTTAAGTAAATCATGTACTTCAAATTGCCGGAACATTAAGCAGTAATCAAAGTGGTGCTTATGAAAAAAGTAGACAACCACAAATAAGAACTAATCTCTTATTAAATAACAAATTAAAGTTCTTAATAAGGTTTGACTCCATCTCTGAGCATCTGCATTTATAAGGTCTAGTTCCTGGCACAATAAATCTTAATTCTTTTTCTCACCTTATCTCTTGTATGACTCACAATATCTAGAGTCAGTCAGTCTCTCCAGCTCTCTCTTATACACACAAATCATTATTGATTAGTCCATCCCATCAGAGTTGAAGTGGTTGCTTGAAATTACCTTCTAGCAGTGAAAGTTTGTGATTCTCCGATTCTACCATCAGGCAGAGGTCTTGAGAGTTGATATCATGTCTGCCTTTCCTATCCATTCACATTGGGTTTAATTGCCACCGACATTTATACCTCTGTGGAACTCAGTTGTCTGCTGTAAGCAGAACCCATGTGATTTCAGACAAATGAAATCAGGATACTCGAGGGGAATTGTTAATGTCAAGGAGGGGTCAAGTATTACAAAAATACAAATTGTAAATATCTGTAGAATATGTGATTTGAAAACTGCTCACAAACCTAGTTACATTTGCCCCAAGTGTGACTCTAGCCTTGTGAATAAATGCCTAGCACCCAACTGTACTTACTTCATATCAGACTACCTTGCATAACCTGATCCATAGAACCAGCATGGTCAACCAAGACTAGGGCTCTATCACTAAGGGTCCTTCCCTGTGTCCAACATCCTTTACAATGTGACTTTTCGACTCACCCTATGGAAAGGTATAGCGTATTTCCCCATCCCTTGTATCTGGGCTGGCCTTGTAAAGGGGGTGAGCCCGTGAGCCCGAATGAGATAGAACAGGCAGTGTGCCAACGTAAACCAAGGCCAGAAGAGGATTGAAGGCTTCTGCTCTTTCTCTTGGAGCTATGCCCCTGCCACGTGACCAAGCTCAGGTTATCCTCCTAGCAAACGAGGGACATGTCACACAGTCATCCCTAGCACCCCAGTTGTTAGCTAGGCCCCGGCTGCACTTGGGCACAGACACACAAGAAAGTCCACCTGAGACCAGGAGCACTGCCCAAGTAGGCACAGCACAAACTGCTTACCCACATAATGGTGAGTTAAAAAAGTGTTTTTTAAAAAAGCCACTATGTTTGGATGGTTCATTGTTTAATGGAAATATTCAGTGTCAGATTAGATTCTAAAATGAGCAGCATCCCAAGCCCTTCCAGATTCATTTGCTTCAAGTCCACCTAAGAGAATTCTCATCGCCCATTCTGTGATTTTTCAAGCCCCATTCCCATCTAATCGGCTCATAAATGAATCACACACTACCTGAGAGGTGTGTTTTCCTGGGAAGGCCGTCTCTTGCTTTCCCTGGTGCCCTGGGAAGATACGTTATTCTGGCTAGCCAATGTGAAGTACACTTTTGCAGAGATGCGTGTGATAAGGAGCTCTCATGCTTCCCAAGTATTTGTGGCAAGATAAAGACATAGGCGGAAAAAATTAGCATCAGCAAAACCACAAGCAGGTGATTTCAACAACTTTGACACTTCTAACTCAAGGGTTTTTTTGTCCCCAGACCAACGTGCTGTTCTAGTTATCTTTGTCTGTCTGAAAAACACCCCAAATTTAATGACATAAAAAATCCCAACTATCATTTACTATTATTATCTCTCACAGTCTGGGCAATGGTAAGCTCTGCTAGAAGATTCTCACTCAGGGTCTCTCATGAAGTTGCACCTAGATGTTAACAGGAGCTGGAGTCGCCTTGAAGGTTCCACTCACATGTCTGGTGGTTGATGCTGGCTGTTAGCCAGAACACCTACAAGTGGTCTCTTCCCAGGGCCTGGGATTTCTCACAGCATGGTGACTATGCTAAGTGCAAGTGCTCTAAGACAGATCTAGATAGAAGGTGTAGCTCCTTCATTGCTTCAGGAGCTATACAGTGTCACTTCCATTGTACTCTGTCGGCTGAGGCAGTCACAAAGGTGTGCAAAGAATGGGGACAGGGACTCTGCCTCTCGTTCCTATGGATGTGGAAAGGTCATGTCTTAAGAGGAGCACGTCGGGTGAAAGGTGTTACAGCCTTCTTTGGAAAATAAAATCTTCCATATGTGCATATAAATAATGGGAAGTCATAAAATCCCAGAGTCACTTTACTTTTATTAACATGCAGCTAGAGTCACACGAGCTTATGACTTAGACATTAAATACTGGGCAGCCATATTCAGGCAGGTCTTGAATATAATTAGATACTTGAAACTTTATATGAGTCTTCCTAAAAAGCATCTGGGAAGTTAATGAGAACCTTTCTGTTGGCTGGATGCCATCCTTCCATACACAACTAAATGGTATTTAATTTAAAATATGAACTTTGCCTTTAAATATTGATTGGAACATAGTAATTTTAAAGTTAGTCTGGAACAGGAAAACACAGTCAACTTGGCCAGCTGTTGTTAAGACCCAGGTACAGGGAAAAAGTGAAAATTAAAAAAATATATATATATATTTTAGGCACTTTCAGAAGCCACAGGCTACAATAAAGCTATTCCCTCATTTTCTTGCTCTGGTTTCCAGCAGGTGGTCTACTCCATGTCCCTTGTCTCTGAAGAAGGATGTGGTAGCATGGGAGGGAGAATGGATGTCATGTGAGTCTTCCTAGATTTGTTTCCAAAAGCTTAACATCTATTCAGGGTGATGGATAAAGAGGGAGGAAGTTTGCAGTTCTCAAAATTTCTTAAACAGAAGCACGAGGTAAAGGGGGCTTTTCTTACCCACACTAGAGGTTTCCTAGGATTAGGAGGAAGAGAGAAGAGATAAAGACAGGTGTTCTTAACACCAGAGCAAGGGAACTTCTTGGCAAGGCCATGGATTGCTAGTGAATTCAGAGCGGTAGGGGAGAGTTAGAGATCAGGAACTAGTACTCTATGCTGCCAGTCCCCTGGGGGTCTGGGGGGAAGGCAGGCACAGTGAATCTCTAAAGGGGAAAGGCTATGGTGGGTGTAGGTGTAGGTAGCAGGGAGAAGGACACCTTGAACAAAAGTTTTCTTGCTCCAAGCCAGACTCTGAAGCATCATAAAGTCATGAGTCCTGAGGCCATGTTGTTCAGGGCAAAGGACATCTCAGGAATAGCCTTACAGTTTTGGGTTTTTTAAATGGTTTCTAAAAAGGTATCATATTGCATATATCACTTTACATTTTTAAAAAATTTGGTTTTGAAGATACTTAGGTCATGATGTATAGATCTACTGTATTTTGTCTGCTGCATATTATTTCATAGAGTGGACATGAATTAGAATATACTCTCTCATTGATGGATATTTAATTTTTCCCCCAATTTTTTTCTAAAACAATGTAGCAGTGAATGTCCTTGTGGCAGCCTCCATGTGAACATGTGCATTTGTTTCTCTAGATTAGATAAAAAGAAGTGGAATCTTTGGGGAATAGGGGATATATTTTTTAAATGTATAATTCAGTTATGCCTAATTATCCTCTAAAGTGAAAATGGCTGTTAATATCTTTATCTGGAAAATACGAGATAAATTACTTCTCCACACTCTCACTGATACATTTATTATTTTAAAATATTTTTAAAACTTTATGATACATTCTTAAAGCAAAAGAAAAAGTAGAAATGTCCAAATATATCCTTCATGAAAGCAAGAAGATTGCCTGTCTTTTTTATCTTTATATAATTAGAACAGTGCCTGGCATATAATAGAAGGCATTTAATCAATATTAGTTGAATGAATGAATGAATGAATGATAAAAGTGAATAGAAGGAGAAATTTACCTTCCTCAAAGTTTTATTGAAATGGGGATTTCTGCCTAGGACGCTGAAAGTTGGAAAGAGCATTACTTCTACCCAAACAACCAGAAAAAAACCATACAATCTAAAATTTCATAACTTCTCTTAGTCTATCATAGAACTGAGGTAACAGAGTAACCCACCAGCCTGAAGTCTAAGGAAAGACAAATGCTAGTGAGGAGAGATGTAGCACAAACACTAGCACACCTATGACAAAGTATGGGAGAAAGGCAATCATAAAAGTAAGTAAGAAGAATTCAGCTAAAAATTTTTCATAAATCGTTAAAGCCAAGTGTGGGCTCAGGCAAGAGTAAGAGTATAGAATCCCATGAGCCACAGACAAAAGGAATATTCACAGCCATTCAAAGGCTCGTCTCTAGAGACCTGTGGGCTGCTCATGAAAACAACAGAAGGTAGGCAGAATGTTGGAGAAGCCTTCCTTCAGTGGTACAAGCCTGAAAGGAGGACTCACCACTGTTAAAAGACAATGATCCCCCCAGAAACTTCTCTCCTTAAGAAAAAAAGGCCTTAAACTGCTGGGGGAAGGGCAGCAAACCCTGACAGCCACAGGTCATAGGTAAAGAACCACTGGGGTTAGAGGAAAGAAAAGGGGGAAAAAAAACCCTCTATCCTTGGAAATGCTGGTGGAAACAATCCTGGGCCCAGACCATTAGCAGTCTGTAACCACTGAGGAAGGCATGGTTACTGAGGAAGCCCCACCCTGCAGAACCAGGAACCTGGCCTGCCTAAGATTGAGGCTGGACCGTGACAACTGAGAACAATCCCTCCCCCAAACAGACTGGCCAGCACTGGTAACGTGCAAACACGTCTTCCACTGGGAAGAGGAAAGACCACGGAAGAGATCCTCTTTGAGGTGTAGAGAGAAAGGGAACATCCAGAGATGAGGGTGGAGCAGATGTCAAGAAAAACTCTCCAGCATGCTAATCTGCATGAAGCATAAGATAATGCTAGAGGAATTTGAGGTAACCATAGCAGCAACATTGAAATGTAGGTCAACTCCTAGCTAGTCTGACTCAACTCCCCACACTAACAGCACAGCAATATAAGAGGCATGCTCACTTCCAGGTATAAATACTCTTTGCTTCAGCGTCTGCTGTCCTAGACATAATGTCTGTCATTCAATCAGAAACACACAAAAAGTTAGAAAAATCCCATTCACTGTTAAGAGACAAACTAATCAACAGAACCAGACTGAAAGACGGCTCAGTGTTAGAACTATCAAATAGGGTATTTATAATAACAATATATTATTATTAATATTTTAAAGGCTCTAGTAGAGGAAAAGGAGGACAACATGAATGAATGGGGAATTTCAGCAGAGAGATGGAAACCATAAGAAAGAGTCAAATGAAAATGTTACAAATAAAAATCACAGTCACAGAGATGAAGAATGACTTTGATATGGTCATCTGTATACTTGACTCAGTGAACTTAAAGATAGATCAACAGAAACTGTTCCAGCTGAAACACAAAGAGAAAAAAAGTGGTGGAGACAAATCTTTATTTAAGAATGGTCACTAAAATGTAGCAACAAGTGTACCTTACTCTATATTATTTGAATTTTTTAAAAATAAGCTCATTTATATAATCCGTAAAATATTTTAAATAGAATTATTTCATGTGTTATTTATGAAATTAGAAAAAAATTAAAACAATAAAGAACTTTTCTGTGAGAAAACCTATCTAATAGACTTAGTATTGACGTTCTTAGAATCCAGAAAGAGAAAGAAATGTTTGCCAGTTTTTATTATGAAATCGAAGAGAATTTCTTTTTTTTTATTTCAAAATATTAAGGGGTACAAATGTTTTTGTTACATGAATACCTTTTATAATGCTTCAGTTGGGGTTTTTAGTGTGCCTATCACCCAAATGTTGTTCATTTGTCCAGTGTTTTCAAAAGAATTTGTTGTATTGTAAGGCATTTTGTAAAAGGGGAACTAAATACTGTAATAAAAGTTAGTAATTTTTTTTTTCCAGAAGGGAAGATGCTTCAACCAAAAGAATGGATTCCTTCAGCAACTGAATGGACAGAACTTGTATCCCTGGTAAAAGTAGCCTGTGGTCTTCCCAATGATGCAGGGCCTCTTTCTGGAGAGTACATACATATACATATCTGTGTGTGTGTGTGTGTGTGTATGTGTGTGTATATGTACATGTATGTGTTTGTACCTGTGAATATGTTAGGTTACATAGCAAAGGAACTAAGGTTGCAGACAGAATTTAGGTTGCTAATCAGCTGACCTTAAAATAGGGAGATTATCTTGGATCAGCTTTGTGGACCCAATGTAATCATAAGAGCACCAAAAAGTAAAAGAGGGAAGCTGAAGGGTAGGCCAGAGTCATATGATATGAGAAGGACCCAACCCATCATTACTGGTTTAAAGATGGGGGGACTGGGCCATGAACCAAGGCATGCAGGTAGCCTCTGGAAGATGGAAAAGATGAGGAAATGGATTCTCCCTCAGATCTTCCTACAGAAACACAGCTCTGCTAACACCTGGATTTTAGCCAGTGAGACCTGTACCAGACTTGTAACATACAGAATGTGAGATAATAAATTTGTGTTGTTTCAAACCACTAAATTTGCAGTAATTTATTACAATAGCAATAGAAAATGAATATGCTCTTCCCCCTCATTCACAAAACTCGAATAAATACCTAGGAAAAAGTGAGAGATCAGAATATGAAGGGTCAAACAATAACTGTGTGGTAATAAAAATCAGATAACATTAACTATTGAAATGTACATAGATTAATGAAAAACTAATGGAATATGTGCTAACAGGAAATTGAATGTAGACAAGCAAATCATAAGCTACAATGTTTACTTCTATGAGTGAGAGAGGTCATAATCACCTGATAGATTGCTACAGTAACACAAAAAGGCAATAAATAATTCCAAGTGGACCAGGCTAAAGGTGGTATTTCTTAAAGGTCATCAATTATCTTAGATTGGTTTAAGTAATCAGGATATTAGATTTCATCCTTGCATTGGTTAAAAATCTTCTTGTGCAACACACAAGAAAAAGAACTAAAAAGGAGTCATGGAAAGAGAAGGAAGGACAAAAGGAAGATGAGGAGGAGGAAGGATAAAAGGAAGAGGAGGAATAAGAAGAGGAGAAGAAGAAAGAGGTGGAGAACTCACAAATGTACATAGATACTGATATCTTAAATGTAAGACCTGAATCCATAAAGCTCCTAGAAGAAAAAATAGGCAGAAAGCTTCTTGACACTGGTGTTGGCAAGGATGTTTTGCATATGACACCAAAAGCACAGGCAATAGAAGCAAAAATAAACAAAATAAAATCAAACGAAAAAGCTTCTGCATAGCACAAGAAACAATCAACAAAATGAAAAGGCAACCTTTGGAATGGGAGAAAATATTTGTAAAGCATATATCTGATAAAAAATAATACTCAGAATATACAAGTAACTCCTATCACTCAACAGTAAACAAACAAAAACCCCCCCCCCAAATCCCAAATAACCTGACCGAGAAATGGCAAAGGACCCAAACAGACATTTCTCTAAGGAAAATATAGAAATGGCCAACAGGTATATGAAAAGGTGCTCAATATCACTAATTATCAGGGAAATGCAAATCAAAAAACTGTGAAGAGATACCACCTCACACCTGTTAGAGCTGCTATTATGAAAAAAACAAAAGATAATAAGTGTTAGTGAGAATGTGGCAAAAAGGGAACCCTTGTACACTGTTGGTGGGAATGTAAATTGGTACAACCATTATGGAAAACAATATGGAGGTTTCTAAACAAATTAAAAAGAGATCTACCTATGATCCAGCAAGCCCACTCCTGGGTATACATCCAAAGGAATTGACATCAGGATCTGGAAGAGAAATCTGGACTCATGTTCATTGTAGCACTAGCCACAGTAGCCAAGATATGGAAACAACTTAAACATCCATCGATAGATGTATGGATAAAGAAAATGCAGGATATACATACACTGGAATATTATTTGGCTTAAATAAAAAAGGAAATCCTGCCATTTGCGACTACATGGATGGACCTGGAAAGTATCATGCTGAGTGAAATCAGCCAGACACAGAAAGATAAATGCTGCAGATTCTCACTTACATGTGGAATCTCTACAGAAATAGAGTAGAATGGTGGTTACCAGGGGCTGGGGAAGGGAGAAATGGGGAAATGATATCTAAAGGGTACAAAGTTTCAGTTACACAAGATAAATAAGTTCTGGAGATGTACTGTACAGCATCGTGCCTACAGCTAACAATACTGTATTGTATACTTTAAATGTGCTAAGAGGTAGATCCCACACAAAAAGTAATACTAATAATAAAGGGGGTGGGAGGAAACCGTGGGAGGTGAGGGATATATTAAATATTTATGATCTTGATGGTGGTGATGGTCTCATGGGTATATACTTATCCTCAAACTCATCAAGTTGTACACATTAAATATGTACAACTTTTTGTATATAAATCATACCTCAATAAAATGATTTAAAATATATATAAAGATGTTGCTATTTAAGAAATAAATATGTTGGGTTAGAACATTGGGGTCTGGAAAGAGAAATGGCAGAAAGAACTCAGCGAATGACCTCACGTCCAGCAGCAAGGTCGCCTAGTACAAAATGAAGTTCCTACTACGTACTCGAACTTTCTTTCATGGGAGTCCACCCTTCCAGCTTTTCCTTCTGTACCAATCCGGCCTCTAATTCTCTTTCTGAGAATATTAAATATTATTCAAATTCGCCCTTATATAAAAGCTCTTAGTCCTCTGAGTGTCCCAGAGGGAGGGCATTATGTATATTTTCTCAAGTTAACAATTAGTATAGGGAATCAAAATGAACACATTCCAAACTAAAGAGGACACTAACACTTATGAAGCCCTGACGTCACATCAGGCACTGTGTTAAGGAGTTTAAATATATCAAATGCATCATCTCCTTAACCCCTTCATCTTTATGTGGTAGCTACAAATATCCTGATCAGAAAACTGAGTCTCAAAGAGTTAAGCTTCTTGCCCAAGATCACAGAGCTAACAATTGGCAAAAGCAGGAATCTTACTTTTCAGAAAAACTGTGTTGAAGGGTACTGCTTGATAGTCAAGCACAGGAGGTGAGTTGTCCACGAAGGAGAGCTTAGGAATCAATATTCACTAGGAATCCCAGTATGCTGCCTATCTGGGTATCTTCAGGTCTACAAAGAGCAAATTAGAGAATTTTATCCTATGCCCTAACTTATAGTCTAAACCATCCAGCAATACAATTAGTTACGATTCAGTGTTTGTGGTTCCACAAGAGGAAATAAAGATGAAAATTAAGCTGGCCAAATTGAGAGAAAAAACATGAAGTCTGGGAAGTACAATGCTATTCAAAGGATCAATAAAGTTAGAGACATTAAGATGAAAGTAAAGCAAAGAGATTTAACTTGGAAAGGGAAGGGAAGGTGCAAAACTGCTTAGGAAGGGGAAAAAGTCAAAGACAAATACTCAGCACAGTATGATCCAAAGCAAGGTGACCGTCCAGTCAAGGTAGCAACCAGGGCTCAGGGACAAAAACAAAGGTATGGGAGCCTGCTGTTTTGTCAATTAGCCAAAGCACACTTCCTAACTCTTCAAATAAAAACAAAAGAATCAGAGTTTTTCAGAGCTCTGCCTTGAGACCAACAACCCTAGAGATAAATGTCAAATACCATGTGCAAATGTTGTGTGCCTGAGAATATGCACAACCTTTTATTCATTCCATTCCATAACACTTATTGAGCATTTAACTGTGTTCCAAGCACTGTTGGCAACACTGGTGACCTGCAGGAGAATAATAAATAGCCTCTGCCCTAGGAGCTCAGAGGCCAGTGAAAGTAGACTTGTAGACTGAAAATTTCAAGAGCTATGGAAGAATTAGTACTTCAAAATATGCACAGTATTGTGGGAGAAGTGGGGAGACTATTGAATATCTTCCCAAAATGGGAACATTTGAGTTGGATCTCAAAGGATACATGGGAGTTCATCAGAGAGGAATAAAAGGGAAAATACATATTTTAGTCAAAAATCCCATATCTGGGAATATACACTGAGAAAGTAATTTTTAAAATCAATGCATAAGGATAGTTAAAGTAGACTCATTCTGAGGTTAAAATCTGGAAAGAACCAGCATGTTCAACCACTGAAGAATAGTTAAGAAAATATCATTATGTTGATTCAATATTATATTTGACAATTTTTTTGACCTATAAATGACAATTTTACATCATCTAACCCAACAGAATTTCAACCTAATGAAAGTGAGTCCAATGAAAATGGAAGAAAAATCAATGAAGGTTATGTAGATATAAAGAAAAGAATCCATAAAATAATGGCAGGAAAAATACAAAGAATAAAAATACCATGTGTAATATAAATTGAAGCATGTAAAATATATTTCCACATTGATAAAGATTGAAAAGAATAGAGAGAAATGAGAGATAATGTATATGCAGATATATAAAATTTGGTAAACCAAGGTAATATTAAATTACAGTCAGAATCTTTTAAAATTAATTTAGTAGGTTATCTAAAGTACTTGGTTTTATCTAGGTCTGAAAGAAACATGTTAACCATTTCTCCAGGGGAAAAGTAAGTTCACTGATTTAATTTTTAAATAGAAATATCAAATAGCAGCCAACTGAAGAGGGAGCGATGTGTGTGCTGTGAAGGATTGGGTTCTGGGAGAGGAAGTGCCAGAACACATATGTATTCCTGCTGCTGTCACAGTATTTGAATCTGAGATGTGATGTGTTTAATTACAGCTGACATGGCTTTGAAAATCTTATATTGAAGACTTGGGGGATGCTTAATTTTTCTGTATCTTGGCTTTTTGTATCTTTGGCAAGAGATTCCAAATTTGTTACCTCTCCTGGACTGATTTCTGTCTGATAAATGGCAAGAGTCTACTGAAGACATCAACTTGATCTGGTATTGTATCCAGTAGAGATTTGCCATGTTCACATACTGAAAACTATATTCTAGTAGACTACGGGGTGTAACACAGACACCTATATACATGGAGGCATCTAAAGATATCTGCTGGGGTTGTATCAGTTAGGATAAGCTAGGTTATTCTACAGTAACAAACAGCTCCCCAATCTCAGAGGCTTAAAATGACAAGAACATATTCCTTGTTCTTGTTACATGGACAGCACAGCTTGGCAGAGGGATTTTTGTTCACCGCAATAACTCCCAGAATCAGACTAACACAGCAGTCACTATCTCAAATATTGGCAGAGAGAAAACAGTACTCTAGCAGGTCTTTCCCTGATCTGGAAGTGATTCAATATTTATAATTCACTTGTCAGAATCAGTCACAAGGTCCTACCAATGATAAGGTTCAGGAAATGCAATCCTACTGCGTGAATAGAAGGCAGAGAACTGGAAATCTGGGCAAACATAACCAGTGACTACCACAAGAGTCCTTTTTGCATTGTTTATTTTTAATTGAGGCCTGAAATTCTGAGATGTGATTTTAAGAGTGCCTTCAATTGCTATCTCAGAGAGACAATGTGCAGGGTCACAGGTCATCAACAATCAAGAGGAGGTCTAAAGGAGAGCAACACAATTTGAAGAGACTGGTGGGGCTGGTAGATAAAGGAAGATTGGAAGAATTAAATATGTATGGTTTGGCTGAGCAGACCCAGTAGGGAGCAACAGCGAGTGGTAGAAGTGGACTAGGTAGCAATCTAAAAATATCCCTAAGATGTAAAGGATCAGGAGGGAGAAGTATTTAGCATGAAAATCAGAAAGTATCACTAGACGTTTTAGAGAAAGATGTGAGAAATTAGGCTCTCAGATAATGAAAATAGATAACATTAGATAGATCATGAAAATGATAACATTATAACAAAGTGAAAAGGCCAGGAGCATCCTTGAATACATTTTGAGAAGATGCAAAAAAAGAAAATTCAATGGATAAGAATTGGGCAAAGGGGTCAACTTTAGGGAGACATCCAAGAGCACCTGGGATAAACCTGCCTTCCTGTATTCACGCTAGAGATTCATACTTCCTAGCCAAATTCCAGTGTGAGGGAGCAGGATAGAAGCACATACACTCATGATAACATTTCTGAGAGTTTAGGGCAATTGAAGTTTTAGTAAACGATGGAGCACTTTATAAGGAGCTCTCCCTCTATTCCAGGGTGGGGAGATTCCAGAACCTGCCTATGTAGAAAGCTTGGAGAATGGGAAAAGGTCCTAAATCCACTATAATTATAGCTACTTAAGGTGCTTCAGCAAGCATTTTTAATACTTTTCCAAGTTTAGAACTTGGTTTTAATATGTCCAGGGCTAACACTGATAGACAGGTACTGATGAGTTTTCTCAAACTTTCCATGCTATCATGGGTGTTTCAGAGGTAGATTTATGTTTCCCCTTACTGCTATTACTTCCCTTGACTGTGCTAGTCTCACATCAGAGACTTGCCTGACTCATTTTGAAAAGTTTCAAATTAAAACTTTTTTGGAAGCTACCAACATGTGAAAAGATCAATCATTTACTTTTTCCTAGCTTGTTTTTCAAAGAGGAAATATAAGGGCTTTTTTTTTTTTTAAGATGAAAATTGCATGTTTTCAGAATTAATAGATTCTAATCCCCACCCCTTTTAAGAGTGAAACAGGAATCAACTCACTTTAGAAAAAGATAAAACTAAACTGATCTGAAAATTTCTAGTTTCTACAAGTAACTACAAAAAAGAGGAGAGGCAGCAAGGACAAAGCAAATGTGCCTAACACCCAGGCATTTGCTCTGGTCACTCACAGCCAGAGGGAGTGGCTTGCATCATATAAATTTTCACTGATCTCTTTGTCCACACTATTTCCTAGGGAGAAATTTACCTTCCTAAATGCCAGCAACTACCCTATCCTGTAGGATCAGCCCACAGCATACCTACCCGATGACCCAATGTTGACGGTTGTATCCTCTTTTTAAAAATCAACTTTATTGAACTGTAATTTACATATAGTAAACTGTACCCACTTAAAGTGTATAATTTGATGAGTTTTGACAAATGTGTATACCTGCGTAGCCACCACCAAAATGAACACATAGAACAGCCTTAACTTTTCTTTAGGAAGAAATATTTTGGTTGTTTCTGAAGACTTAAATTTGCCTAGTATGGGAGGAAAGGGCATTTTCAGCCCAAATCAGCAATGTTGGGAATGGGTGAGGAGGTGAAGAGTGATTTCTACTGGAACTGTAGTTCACTGCACCTGAACAGGTTATGAACCCTAGGGGCAAAAAAAGCAAAGCAGACTCAGAGGGCCTCAGAATGTGGAAGTGGGAGTGGCCCTGACTTGCAGTTTGCAGTTTTAAATGAGTAGTCAGGGAAGGCTTCATTGAGAAGGTAGGATTAAAAGGACAAGAAGGAGTTACCCAGGCTGCTGTGCAGGACCTGGGGGTAGGGAGAGTTCTAGGAAAAGGGAACAGCCAAAGAAAAGGCCCTAAAGCAGGAATGTGCCCGATATATTCAAGAAACAGCAAGGAGATCCTGTGGCTGGAGGGCAGTGAACGAGGGGCGAATAGCAGGACAGGACCTCAGAGAGGTTGTGAAAGAGTCAAACCATGTTGGGCCAAGACAGCCATTGGAGGACTTTGGTTGTCATTGCCGTCCCACCATGTCATATGGAGGTATGGAAGAGGGTCAGCCTGGGGCCAGCAAAGGTCAACAGCCAGAGGAAAAAAAAAAAAAAAAGAGTGGCAAACACATACAAGACTAGTATCTTAGTCCAAGATCCAAAAAGATAGATCAGCAAAAGCCAGCAAAGGATGAATGATAAAAATGTGCAGGCCAGAAGAACACATAAGTTCCAGGAAAGAAGCCAGGAGATCCAGGAGATAAAATTGTGTTGCTGATGTTCGTGGCAGAAGTTAAAGAGAAAAGTACTCTCTTGAGCCACTGACAAGGGACACAGAAAAGTCCTTTCCCAACCTTCTTGAATAAGAAGCATTTTACCACCTCTCCTAAATGAAAAGGGTATAAATAAAAGAAACACCGCCTACCCACAATCTGAAAGGTTGCCAACTCCTGTTTTGTAAGAATCCCAGGATCTCTTCAGCAAAAAGCTCCATTCCAATCTTAAAATGCACCATGTGGCTTTTTACGTTTCAACCACTTAGGTCCCCTAAGCTTTTGAGCCATAGCTCCATTTTCAAATGAACACCACTGAGTCCAATTTTTAAAAAATAGTCATCTGATGAGTCAATTAAAAGGTGTAAATTTCTCAATGCCTTATTGTCAGTGTCAAGAAATTGGTTTATTTTCAGTGAAACACAAAATTGCTTTATTAGTTGAGTATATTAAAAACACCACAGGATTTATGTTCTTTCCTCAACACATGCTTGGGTAACTCCCATTAGTAGCAAGAGGAGTTGCAACAGCCCACACAGGGAAAGATAGAAGCTTTACAGGGATAAGACTACACGTACGCAGCAGAGACATTCAGTAGAGTCATCCTGGTGACATAATACGATCTGTTTGCCCATGCCTCGGTTTCTCCTTCTGACTAATGGTGCGAATTATTGTGCTCTTTTGTTCAAGAGGTGTAGGATAAGGACTAATTAAGGGCTTATACTAATAGCTACAAATGTATTGACCTCATGTACCCACCCAGCACTGTCTAACTTCTCACTATTAAAAGTGTGATCCAAGGACCAGCAGTGTCAACATCTACTGGGAGCCTGTTAGAAATGCAAAACTGCGGGCTCTATGCATAATCTGCTGGATCGGAATCTGCACTTTAACAAGATCTCCATCTTGTACATTAAAGTCTGAGAATAGAGGCACATGCTAAGTTTGTTTAAAACCTAATTTAATCATTGTAGTAGATAATATCATCCCCATTTTATTGAGTATGTTGTTGAGGTTCAACTCTGACATGACTTGCCACAAGTCAAGTGAGTGGTAAAACCAGGATTCAGACGCAGGAGTATCTGATTCCAAAAGATATATGCTATTTCCTGCAATGCCTTGCTACTGATGACACATGTGACCAAAAGAACAAAACTGAGGGAGGAAACAGAGGAAATCACTATGCTTTACCTCATTATGATGTTCAAAATGAAAGAAAGAGGCCACCATCAGCACGCAGAAAAAGTCATTTGGGTGAGTAAGAGAACAATATGACCTCAATACAGTCCAGATATAGTAGGAGAAATTATAATTAAGGAGGAAAAGTAAGTTTAATAGAAGACCACAAACCAAGACCCTTCCCCAAAGTGTCATGTACAGTAAAAGGACACACACACACATACACACACACACACACACACACACACACACACACACACTTTCCTTAAAACCGAATCCTGCTTGGCATGAATATGTATAATTAGATGTTCCCTGGCAGTGAGAAGTAGTAATTAATTCAGTGTTAAACATTACAATCTATTACTTGAACTCCATAGCAACCATGGTTGCCAATAGAGAGAAAACAAAATTTTGGAGCCTATTTTTAAGTAATTACATTGAAATTTTTGAAAATGTGTAAAAGCTGACACTTGCTGTTTTTAGGTTAAAACAATAGACATTAACTCAGGCAGTAGAGAGGAATGCTGAGAAATAAAGGCAAAAGGAAAGGAAATCTCATCTGAACCAACCTAAACAGTTATGTGGACAGTATGATTTTGACCCTGCCCAAAGCAAGGAGCCCAGCTGCTCACTCTGGAAGAGAAAATTGTTATTTCAGGCCAAGAGGAGATATGTTAATAATTTCTCAAAAGATTTGGTCTTTGGCATCAAACTGAACTAGATTTTAATCCCAGCTTTGTCACTTAATATATTTTCCTTAGACATGTTGCTTATGTCTCTGAGTTTTGATTCCCTTATCTGTTACAATGGGAAATATAATAGGTATCTCAGAAGGTTTTTAAAAGGGTCATAGGTAAAATGCCCAATATGGGGCATCATAGATTGGGTTCCCCTGGAAGCATATTCTGAGTTTAGTATCCAGGATATTTACTGGGGAATGTGCATGGGGTCAACATTTGTGGCACAGAAGGAAAGGAAGCAGGACTAGACAGAAGAAGTAGTTCTGTGATGAAGTCCCGGCCCAATGCCAGCCTTGGCTGATCTCATGGAAAGCTCTGAAGCTAACACAGCCTGCCAGTTGTCTGACAGCGGGCTGAAATGGCCAGGACATTTATTGCACCTTGATCTGTGGGCTGCCCACAGAAGGACATGACCTTTGGTGAAGGGGCTCTCTGCAGCTGAGGCAATCCCTGCAGGGGCGGACAGCTGACAGCATTCTCAGCAGCTAGGCAACAGGTCCTTTGAAGGGTTATCTGGGTGCTCTATCTCTATATCCAACACACACTGTGCAAATAATGTTTGCTTTATTTCTTTTGCATATGTAATCATTACAAATATGTCTTACTGAGATTCTGGTGTCCAGAAAAAACCCATTATGATGAACACCATAAACATTTCTGTTCTTCAAAAACAACTTTCAGGATTTTGTTAGATTCTGGGCTCCGAGTCCCACATTCAACTCATTTTAACTTCTCAATAATTCTGTGAAGTAGTGAGTGTTCATTTCCATTATACAGGTGAAGAAACAAGTGTAGAGAGTAACCAGAAATAGCTAGTTCTGGCAAGCAGTTGAGGGTGAAAGAACACTGTATGGGACAGGTTTTTAATGGTATTTCTTGCCACGCCATTCCTATGCCTGTCCAACATCAACTCAATCCATCAGCATCAGCAATCAAACGATAGAGGTCTCAAGGGAATTGTGTTCCCTTTCTTCACGTTTGTTGGGAAAGTTGACTCACATATCTTGCCAATTCACTTAGGATTTATGCCACAATGTTCCCACATTTTATAATGTAATCAATCCATGCCTCACTTTTTCACCCAGAGAACTGCAGAAGAAGGAGGAGGTTGGATTACAGAACCTCCAGAGACCCTTTCATCTTGAGAATTCTCCACTGATAATCCAACATATTAATTGATGGGGTGTGATACACTCTCAGACAAGCTTAGAATGAAGCTAGCTCTATATCAGTTAGGGTTTCTTGGTTGCAAGCAGTAGAAACTGTTAATAGCTTTGGCTACTTTACAAAAAAGAGCATTTGTTGGAGAATACAAGGAGTTTAGGGAATCTGTGGAAGGCTCAAGGACTGAGTTTGGGAAATGGCAGGACCACAGGGCCCCCAAGGACTAACAAACGGGAAGTCAGAAACCTCCTTATTGTGAGAAGTCTGGACAGATGCTGCCCATTCTGCTGAGGTAGCCACTGTGATGAATGACTTCCAAATATTCCTTCCAACCTTCGTTATTCACTCAAGACGGAAGGTCTGTGTGGCTGCCACGCTATCCCAGGGAGAGGAGAAAGGGACCTGATCCGGTCGTTTCCACTGTAGATGATGGCACATGGAATTTTTCTCCCACCAAGACTATACAAACTGGGGGAGAATTCATTTCACAAAAGGAATGGGGATTATTAGGAAGGAGGAAGCTGTGCGCTACAGTGTAAATTTCCACACTTAGAACTGCTGCTTACTCATTTACTCTTATGTCCACAAATGAAATCAACCTACTTTTTGTATTCTTATGCTGTCCAAATCCTTTCAGAATCCTGCTTCCCAGACCTCTGGGTCTCCTCAGGAGTTCTTATGCCACCCATTTATATGTGATAGACTCCTTTGGAAAATAGGAAAATGTGACAAAACCAACCCTAAGTATCTCCTCAAGGGATTGCCTACCCCTCATTACCAGGAGTAGTGTAATGTTAAATACCATTTCCAGGAATTAAGAAGGACTTGGTAAATACTCCAATAATCTGAGGAGATTGCTTACACATACTCCTAATAACCAAGGTAAAGGAAACTAATTAATTCCCAAAGTTTTGACAAATTCAGAGAAAATGGATTTACAACACAGAATAAAAGTCAATGGAACTAATACATGGGCCGATTTTGTGGAATAAAACTATTTTTTCAAGTTTGAAAGTAAATTACTTATACGTTTTAATCTCCAGTCAGACTACAAAAAGTGATGTTTAGTTATACCTGTATAAGAGACCTACCAGAGTCCCTTTTTAGGATTTGGAATTTGGGTCTTGGTCAAAAACTCCCAAAGAGAAATTTGTATATGTTCCTTAAGCCCATTTCCCTGATCCTCAGATCAACCACAGACCAAATGTAACCTTAGGTTTAACTCAAATGAATCACTTTCCAAAGTTATAAATGAACAAGGGTTAGAAAATAATCACCTTCTCTCTCTTCTCTTTAAACATCCATCCCAATTCCATATCTTCATATAATTTAGAATTCATTAATTTAACAAGGAGAAGAGAATTTGACCATGAGTTTGCTACTTAGCTATCAAAATTGATGTCCTTGTCTGCTCTGGGGAGTTGACTGGCTTTTATACGTTTAAAGGGAACCAAATGCCCAGACAAAATTTTACAGAGTCAGCAGGTACTTAGCTTGCATCGATATATACAGATCCAGGTCATTGCCTCACACCCGCAGTCATGGAAAAATCCATCTACTTAAGAGATCATTTGGGAAGTATTTCTGTTTCATATACTTAAACTTGTTATTTTAATCTAGTACTGGATCTCCAAAATAATTTCCCTATTTATTAGTAAGGAGGCAGAAATAAATGGGAACATATACATCACAAGTTTTCTTATGCAGGAAGAAGAGTAAGGAAATTAATGTTTATTGAAAGCCAACTATGTGCCATGCATTGTGCTAATGCTTCACTTATTTTTCAGTCCTCATTGTAACTTTGCAGGATGCTGTGTTACGGGTTGCTGGGCTATTTTACTGAATGAATGTTTGGAAAAGTTAGCAACTTGCCGAAGATCCCATAGCCTGTAAGTGGCAGAGCTGTATTTGTCACTGACTCCAACACTCTTGAGCCTTCCACAATGGCTCTGCCAGCAGGCTACATACGTGGTGGTGTCATATTTCAGAAATCAGCCTCTTGGAGATCATCACATCCCACTATCATGAGTTGATGGAATTGAAATAAGCCATATGTTCTGAATATAGACAAGGTCAGAACTTTCATTTTCACTGAGCATATGGTAATTAAAAACCCTACTGAAAGCAAATGATGGAGGATGAGCTTTGGAGCATCATGGAGGTACTTTCTAATGAATGCAAAAATGACTGGAGTTGTGGAATCACATTGCAACCACACTTTCCTTAAAGATTAGGCATGAAGGCCAAGTTGCTTTCAGCAGTCATATTGCAAAATATTTAAAGATAAGCACATGATGTGGAGTTTAAATGTCCACACATCGTAACAATATTGTTTCTAGTCTAGTATTAATGTAGCAATCCAGACATTTTTTCTTTTCTTTTATTTAAATGAAAATAAGTGGAGGTACTGGTATGCACACTGAAACTTTTAATTAGATTGTAAGATTTGGAAATATCATATATTTCATGTAAATATTTCATGATTCTTTGCAGCTCCTTTAACACCTACCACAGAGATTACAATGAATTCTTGATGAATGAATGAATGAGAGTTTGTTTTCTTATTAGGGTGCAAAAGACAGAATCTAACACTAAGAATATTTAATATGCTAAATTTTCAGGAAATAAAAACATGGATCTAGGAGACAGGAAACCTAACAGCCAACTTGTTGGCAAGTCATTTAAACTCTCTGGTCTTTAGTATTTTATTTATCAAGTGAGAGGTTTGAACAGCCCCACCTAACACTGTGAATCCATGATTCTATGAAATCAAAACCCAAAGTTATCTAGATCATACTTGATCTCTGATATCTTTCCGTTATCTAATAAAATAGGAATTTGGCATAAATGTGGCTTAGAAAGAAATATAGAACTCAAGGTTTAAAAACGAGCTATCTCCTAAGAGGCAGCTTACCAGGGGACTATTGAGTAAACATATCATCAAAAGACAGAATTCAAATCAGGATTGGATGCCAGCAACCTTTGCAAAGGCAACATTACCTGGTTCCTACCCTCATTCTTTTGTTGGGTATGGTGGGTAAGAGGGTACAATTGCTGAGGTTAATACCGGTCAGGGCTCTACAGGTCTTTTAAGGTCTCTGGGTCTCATTTTTTTTTTTTATTTCAGCATATGATGGGAGTACAGATGTTTAGGTTACGTATGTTGCCCTTGCCTCCCGCCTGCCCCCCAAGTCCGAGTTTCAAGCATGTCCATCCCATGGATGGTGCACATTGCACTCTTTGTGTATGCAAATACCGTACCCTCCTCCCCCCGCCCAACATCCAATAGATGTTATTCTTA
>NW_012136080.1:8727709-8740586 GCF_000956105.1 Propithecus coquereli
GTATGACTGCTATTGGCGTATATGAAAGCCTCTGATTTGCGTGTATTGATTTTATATCCTGAGACTTTACTGAATTCATTTATCAATTCCAGGAGCCTCTTGGTTGAATTCATGGAGTTTTCTAGATATAATATCATGTCATCAGCAAATAGTGAGAGTTTGATCTCTTCTGTGCCCATTCCCTGGGTCTCATTTTTAATCATTTTAAAATAAGTAAGTCTGGGTGAACTTTTCTCAGGGGAAAAACCAGCCAAGTTGTGAAAGTGAAAGACGATTAAGCATAGGAACCCCTACAGAAGAAGTTATTTGGGGTATCTGCTTCCTTCTATGGACATGAACTAGGAAAAAGAGACTAATTTGAGAAGGATACAAAGGGCCCTCTGCTTATTGCTAGAGTACTTTGGATCAGGAGAGTACCTTTGGTTGAGGGCTTGGAGTAAACAGCAAATTGGGAAGGAGGAAATAAGACAGGCCTAATATTCCCAAAAGTTCTTCATAGCAGCATGGAATCTTGAAGTCTTAGCAGAACCACTGAAGTGGGACCTCTCGTACTATCCTAATAGAAAGTCAAACTTGAACTTCCACCATCAGTGAACTAGCAATGAGTCAACTGACTTTACCGAAGTAGGAGCCTGTGAGGAACCTAAGAGCTTCAGGAACCCACAAAGGATCTGTCCGGAGATTTCTTAGCTTTTGCTGTCGCAGGAATTATCTTTTCAAATGTAAATAATAGTGAGAAATGTGGACCATGTGAGTGGCTTTTGCAGCAAATCCTTAAAGTGAGCCTCAGATCAACAAATAAGAAAGTAGTAGCTTCTGTGAGTAACCATCTTTTGGTGAGGAGCAATGCAAATGATTAATGATACAAACTATCCCACATGAAGACATAGGATGGACTGGAAAAGAGAAGGGTTAAAGTTTATTTTAAACTGTGAATGATTTACACCAGAGTTAATGAAAGTCAAAGTGGGCTGGAAGAAAACTTAGACAAGCCTTATTTTTTTCTTTACAGATAAGGGCCGGGGGACAAAGGCACATTTGCCTAAGATCATGTAGGTCCAGCTCTAGGTCTTCTAACACTGTATGATGACTTCTGGACACCTTGAGTTGCTTCTCCTCCTGCAGAGCTTTAATAAGACCCTCTTCTATCCATTCTCTTATACCTCACAGGTCAGAACGAAAGGAAAGGAGCAAGATGGAGCTGAAGGTAAAAACCACTTTCTGAGGGAAAATTTCCAAGCAGCTTTAAGATTCAATATGTCTTTGCGTCTCTGTAGCTTCCTTGTCGGATAAGCTTCCTTGCACCAGGTCTCTCAGAATCAAGGAAGATTAAGTAAATGAAAAAAGTTATGTTGCTTGTTCTTTAAGTTGACATTCTTTTCTAAACTTCATCATAAATATCATTTTCATTCAACAGGACCATTGTTGAGTTCTGGTCAGTGGCTGCCAGCCTGCACATATAAACACAACATGTGCTGTATACTCTGTCACATCAGGACTTCTGGATGTGTTTTTCTTAGTCATAAGAATCCAATGAGCTCTGTGTCTCCACAGACAGCCTGGGTTTTTCTTTCTTGCCTTTAATTCCTGATCTTCACTATTCTTTGAAGGTTGCTCTATGTAATTTGAAATTATAACAAGTGTTATATCTCATTTTAAAAGGGATGAATTTGAATTATCCTGAAGAATCCTCTTACAGGATTCAAAAAAAGATGCACCTAAAACTTCAGTCTCAAAGACATGTACAATCTCAGAGAAGAAATGACCACTTTAAAGACAATACCATCGAGCACTTTCAGCTCATTTTCCAATTGCTCTTGTGCTCAACTAAAGACAGTGAATTACCTAATATGTGTTCTAGTATAAAATCAGACTTTGCATTGTAAAAATGAGCCACTTATTCCAAAGTTTCATTAGCTTTGCCAGTAATGAAAACCTGCTTCATTACACACATGACTTTAATGTTCATATATTCAAGTGTGAAACAAGACTGTGGTAAACCAAGTAGACAAAGTAATGTATGGCTGTGGTGTCAGTCTCCTGGGTTCACCTACAGTGGCAGCCTCTTCTCTTATTTCACTCGTATTTGTAGAAGAAAAGCAGCAGTGGGCAAAGAGAATACACCTGGGTGCATAGCAAGACATAAAACATTTTATGGCTTAAACACAATAACCATAATGCAAAAAATCCTGAAAAATAGAGCATGGTGAATCAAATTCACTAAAGAATTCCCATGTTTAGGCCGGGCATGGTGGCTCACACCTGTAATCCTAACACTCTGGGAGGCCTAGGTGGGCAGATCGTTTGAGCTCAGGAGTTCGAGACCAGCCTGAGCAAGAGCGAGACCCCCGTCTCTACTAAAAAAATAGAAAGAAATTAGCTGGACAACTAAAAATCTATACAGAAAAAATTAGCGGGCATGGTGGTGCATGTCTGTAGTCCCAGCTACTTGGGAGGCTGAGGCAGGAGGATTGCTTGAGCCCAGGAGCTTGAGGTTTCTGTGAGCTAGGCTGATGCCATGGCACTCTAGCCCGGGCAACAGAGGGAGACTCTGTCTCAAAAAAAAAAAAAAAGTGAAAAATTGATTAAAAAAAAAAAGAAAGAAAGAATTCCCATGTTTTCACCACGATGACCATTATGCTTTAGAATACTTAATTTTAGTCTTGAGCCTTATTTAATTATTTCATATGGAAGGGTGTTGAATTTGGACTAAAATGTAGGAAAGTGTGCTTTTCGGATTGGATTTATAGTTTAAACAAATGGGAAACTATTTTTAAAAATGAGAATATTAAACATAGATGTAGATGGGGCAAGGCACAGACATAGAGAAATTCTAGAACAAATCTTGCAAGAGCTAGGTTGTCCTTATTCATGCCTTGTATGGTTTTTCTCGATTGAAGACATTACAGATCCCAAGAACATGTGACATGCTTTGAGACATGCTTTATGTGACGTGCTTTATGCTCTACACACAGGTAAATTAAAGACTCCTTCCTTCAGTGGGCTCATATTTCAATGAGGGAGAAGGAAACAGAAGCAACAATTTAAAACATCCTAACATGATAAGTCATATATATGGTGGAAATAATTCATTCGGCCTAGAATAACTGCTGCCACACAGGGGTGGGGAACCTGAGGTCTTAAAGCCACATGCGGCCTTCTAGGTCCTTAAGTGGGGCCTTTGGACTGAATCCAAATTTTACAGAACAAATCCTAGATTTGTTTTAAAAATATAATAAAAATATAAGAAATAAAAAATACACTAAGAAAAATAAAAGAATTTTATTAAAATAAAAGTCTGTAGTTAATCACCCCTGCATGAAAGTCTAAATTTGTTTAAAGTGATTTTATAATTGCTTCATCCTCAAATTTTATTCCCCCCACTACTCTTTTTTTATTGAGGGTATAATTTATTTACAATAAAATGCATAAATTTTAAAGAGTACAGTCTGAGTTTTGGCAAATGTATATACTAATATAACTTGTACCATAATCAAGACATAGAACATTTCTGTCATCCAAGCAAGTTTCTCCTGGTACTAATTTATGTCACCTTAGCTTAATTTTGTTTATTTTTGGTTTATGTAAATGGAATCATACAGTACATACCTTTTAATATTTGATTTCCATCAATCAAAAAAAGGCCTATGAGATTTATCCATGTTATTGTTAGCATTAACAGTTTGTTCTTTTCATTTCTGAGTGGTGTTCCATTCCATGAATATACCACAATTTATTTATCCATTCTCGTGACTATGAAGGAGGGGAATTATTGAGCTCACACATTATATTCTTAAACTCTTATTAATCTTCTGGTGATCTGAATCATATTTTCAAATGCCTTTGTAGAAAAGTTTGGTTAATGGCATTAATGTAGGATAAGGCAGAAAAGGAAGTCGAGAGAGCCTAGGTGCAGCCATTTTGACTGATACCAGCCCCTGCCCACCCTGAACAAGGAAGTCGCCAGCAAATCGCCGGCCCAGGAGCTCCTGAGGGTGGGTGAATTACTAGCCTGATGCCTTACAAACTGTTTGTGCTTACCTTTCTGGGACAGCAGTTTATTATTAACCTTTATGGCCTGACCACAAGATAATGCTGGTCACCTCTGGCTGTTTCCTAATGTGTTTTTTAACACATAAAAATGTTACCATTGCCCATAAAGGGCTCGCCTCCTGCTCAGGAGAGGACCCCTACTCTGTCCGTGGAGTAGGATCTATTGTCTCTCTCTCTCAATAAACTTTGTCACTATTAGGCTTGCTCTCAAATTCTTTCACACATGAAGCCAAGAACCCACTTTGGTGAGCTCGGGGGGCTTTCCTCCTTTCATTAGGGCACTCCCTGCATCAATATGTTTCTTGAGAAACAGTGTATTTCTTAAGTACTTATACACAATAACTTTGTTTTTTTATGTACACCAATGATACACTTTTGAAATCCATCTCCTCCTCTTTCATCCACCGTTAATGTCATTGCTCTGGAATAGACCTTATCATCATTGACCTGGAATACCGAACCTTGAGGTAGGGACAGTATCTCTTTACCGTTATGATCCCAGTCCTAGCACATGGCCAAAGATTAGTAAATACTTGTCAAATGAAATGTCTGCTTTGCTAAATCACCCAAACTGACATTTCACTGGTATAGATTAATTATTCCTGCTGATCTACAACCCAACCTCATCAGCACAAGATGAAAAGTTACGGGAGCCAGGAACTAACATTGAAATCCCAGATGGAGCTGATGAGGCAGCAAATGCAAGAAAAGATGCCTAGAACATTATACAATCCTATGAAATGACACTGCAACTATACTATTAAAAAATAACAAATTAAGGAATAAAGAGCCCAGTGGGATACTGTTTGACAAATGCTGAAGATACTAAGTTAGAATAAATCAGAAGTGACACCGTTTTACAAGACGATGGGGAGAAATTGGTTCACTTTACGTGTTGTCTGTTGTTAAAATAACTTTATACACATCACTGCCATCAGGACTGTTTACCAGCAGAACATGGTGTTGCATTTCAAGCCACTAGGTGACAGTTTCTAGAGCTGAAAATTGACAAATTCTACGTCTGTGCATGCAAACACACACACGTACACAAATACCTCCGAAAGTCAACACTGTGGAAGATTCTAGCCAGAAGTGATGGTGATCATTTAGGTCTACTTGACTATATAAGCAAAAAAATAAGGATTTTATAGATTTACTTTTCCAGAATTAATTCAGTTTGGAGCTTAGAAGATTCCATTAAAATATGGCTCCCAAGGGTCAAATACCTGCTCTGAATTTGTACCTTTGCTACAGTGATTCATTCCCAGATATTCCATCCTGCATTGCCCTCTTGTTGACAAGTTCTTTCACACTCTATATCCGATGCATCAGCAAATTGTTCACCTACAAAATATGTCCCAGATATGATCACTTTTCTCCACCTGCACTCTGGTACAAGTTAGCATCATCTCTGTACTACTATAATATCCTTCTAAATGTTCCCCCTGCTTCCGTCCTCATTCCTCTTGGATTATTGTCAACCCAGGTGACAGTGTGATTCTTTTAAAAGATGAGTTAAATCATTGTTATTCTATTTCCCTCCTGACACTTCACCTCCTATCATTCCACTCCTTTACACTCTCCACTCCAGCAACTCTCTAAAGGTCCTTGAACACGCCAGGAATGCTCCTCCCTTGGGACTGTGCTAGTACTTCCCTCTCCCTACTCTTACTCAGGTCTTTGCTCAAATGTTACCTTCTTAGGGAAGCCTGCTCAGACCACTTGAATCAAATCCCAACACCCTCCTGCCTTAGAATCCACCTTATGCCAAAGCATTCATCATGGTCTATTTTTCTACTGTTTACTTATTAATTATATATTATTTATTGTCTCTCTTCCCCAACTACCTCCACAAAGGCAAGCTGCACCAATTCTTGTCTCTTATGTTCACTAATACATCCCCAGTGTCCAGTGCTTAGCATATAGTAGGTACTGCATAAATATTTGATGAAGACATGAATAACCTTGCATTAGATGCTTCTTGAATGAAGGTCTTCCTTGAGGATAACTTTAGTAAGGAAGGTTTAGAAACCATTTTGAAAGATACTATTAGAATCATTATTTTAGATCAATTTTTATTATTTTTAATTTTTTTAATGTTTTAGGGATTTTTATTTTTATTATTATTTTTTTAATTTCAGAATATTACGGGGGTGCAAACATTTAGGTCACATATATTGCCTTTGCATCACCTGAGTCAGAGCTACAAGTGTGCCCATCCCCCAGACAGTGAGCACTGCACCCATTAGGTGTGAATATACCTACCCCCTCCTCTCCCTCCCACCTGCCTGACACCCGATGAATGTTACTTCCATACGAGCACATAAGTATTGATCAATTAGTACCAATTTCATGGTGAGTATATGTAGTGCTTGTTTTTCCATTCTTGTGATATTTTGCTTAGGAGAATGGGCTCCAGCTCCATCCAGGATAATACAAGAGGTGCTAGATCACCATTGTTTTTTGTGGCTGAGTAGAACTCCATGGTATGCATATACCATATTTTAATAATCCATTTATGAACTGATGGGCACTTGGATTGTTTCCACATCTTTGCAATTGTGAATTGTGCTGCTATAAACATTCGAGTGCAGAAGTCTTTATCATAGAATTTTCAAATTTTATAAAGAAATCTAGGTAAAAATATTAGCTTACGTGGGAGTGAAGGAGTGTTTTTAAAGGAAAAAAAATTTACAATTTTCCTAGGTAGTTCATCTAGTATATAAATCCCTCAAAATTGCTAGAAATTCCTCAAGATTCAGAACAATAAGCTTTATTTTTACCCTGCGAGGAAAACATTGCCATATTCTATCACTGTTATTTGTCAGATTCAGTTGTCTATGGCGCAGGATGAATGTTGAGAAATCCTAGAGGAAGGAATTATACCTCATATTGTTCAAGCACTGACATTGTTCTAAGAATTTATAGCATCACATCTAAAATAAAATATGTGCCTCCCACACATCAGTCTTTCACATACCATTATTACCTATATTTAAATATTGTTTTCTTTTTAAATTGACACATTAAAAAACTAAATATATATAAACACTGAAGCTTTGTATCACCGCCACTAATAGAAAATCAGCATCACTTGCCATAAATAGAAGAGAAAAATAAAAATATATACATAATTAAAATTTTTAAAAATTACTAAATTCTAGCTAGATACTGTTGCTAGCCCAGTGCTCTGAGTTTGAGGTATTCCTCCTCATTGTTGAAAATGCAGAAAATAAATACGTTAAAAGGTATGAAAACATATACTGTAATATAAAACCAAAACTTTCTTTTTGACCTCATCAGAAGGATAGAAAGACAATTTAAAGGGATAACTTTCTTACTGTGAGAGTCAAAATGTCCAGATTTCTCCTAAAATCATCTCGAATCACTAGTGCCGCAGGGTGACTAGTGTGGACTTTGTTATTCAATATCTGGACATAAATGCTGACCCTATCAATTACTAGCTCTGCAACCTTGAGCTAGACATATAATCTTGCCAAATTTTATTTTCCTTCATCTGTGAAATAGTGCCTAGTTTGATGATAGATATGACAATTAAATAATATAATATGTGAAAGCACAAATCAAGTGTTTTAAGTGTTAACTCCCTTCTTGGTTAAAAATGATTCTTGGCCTTGAATTTCAATGAGCAAAATCCTCTGTTCATTCAGGCCACCACAAGTCCTCACTGTGAAGGGCTCAGAGATCTATTTAGTGGGTTATGGTTTGTATTTTATAATTGACATTTATATTAAAATGTCATTATAGTTTTAGAGGGGTTTGTTAATGGATATTCTTAAACAGTAAGTGCTATAGACTGAATGTTTATGTCCCCCTCAAAGTTCATATGTTGAAATCCTAACCCCTAACATTAATGGAGATGGTAAGAAATAAGGCAAAGTTGCTAGACTTCCTGGATTTTACAGCAGAACCATAAAACTAGCGCACTATTCTTCAAGATAATGGAAGAATGGGCACAAAGGTGATTCAGGGACCATCACAGCTGCCTCCTGGGTTTCAAAAAGGGGGATCATTGCCTTCCTTTCAAAGGCCAGACAGTCCCTGCCCAAAGCCATGGGGCAGGGCTGCCTGGCAGAGCCCTAAGAACATGACCGCTGCCTCTCTGGGCCTGGAGGGCAAAGCTTCAGGCCACACAGGCTGACTCTTGAGCCTTCAGATCTCATAGATTTTTCCTGACAATTTAGATTTACTTGAAGTCTGTTATTCCTTTCTTGTTTCCTATTTCTTCATTTTGGCATGGAAATATCTATCCTACATCTGTCTCACTATTGTATTTTGGAAGCACATATCTTGTTTGATTTCACAGATTCACAGATGGAGAGCAATTTGCCTCAGGATGAATTGTACCTTGAGTTTCACCCATATTTGATTTAGATGATATTTAAATGAGACTGTGGAATTTATACTTTAGAGTTGATGCTGGAAAGAGTTAAGACTTTGGGGGCTGTTAGGATGTAATGAATATAGTTTGCATGTGAGAAAGACATCAATTTAGGGGACCAGGGGCGGAATGCTATAGACTGAATGTATCCTCTCAAAATTTGTATACTGAAATCCTAAACCCCAATGTGATGGTATTAGGAGGTGAGGCTTTTGGTAGGTGATTTATGAGGTCAAAGCCCTCATGAATAAGATTAGCATCCTTATAAAAGAGACCCCACAGAGCTCCCTTGCAACTTTCACCATGTGAGGACACAGCCGGAAGGTACCATCTGTGAACCAGGAAGCAGACCCTCACTAGACACCAAATCTGCTAGTGCCTTGACCTTGAACTTCCCAGTCTCCAGAACGGTAAGAAATAAATTTCTATTATTTATAAGGCACCCAGTTTATGATAGTTTGTTACAGTAGCCTAGACAGATTAAGATAGCAAACCTAGCCAGTTTTGAACGGAGAAGGACAGTAAATGATAGGTGGTAAGTGGGGTTTCTTTGGGAACAGCATGATTCCTCAGCCTCTACAGCTAAAAATCCCATCTATACCAGGAGAGGGCCAGGCCAGAGTATCAACATTTAAAACTTGGTTGGGCTGACTTGCTCAAGGACAATTCATCAAAATTAGGAAAATTTGCAAAGGTCACTACTGACTCATCGAGAACATCCAACGTTTCCAATTATCTCCTGTACCCCACATTTTATCATGCTTCTTTCTTCCACTATGAGAGCTACATACATAGCAGTAAGAAGAAATTGACGTTTGGAGTATGTTTCCCCCATCTGTAGGAAAGCAGGGTAATTGGGGATTGATGTATGTCTCTATAGTCATACAGCTATTAAAGTAGCCTATTAAAATTATTTGAATAATTCAAAGAATTAAGCAGGAAAACAAGAAATATCTGCAAACCAAGGAAGATATAATCACTTTACTTCTTTATGAAACACCAATTTTAATTCCACATTTTGTAAAGATAAGATGACAATGAATATTCATATGTTTCACATTTTTTAAAGGCAAAAGCTAGGGAGAAAAATGCAGACTACAGTGGAAGTTGGTAGTTTAAATTCCCTTTTTAGATTTCGTAATAACCTTTATCTTCCTGTATTTTCTCCCTTTATTAGTCTTAAGGGACAGCCAGACTTAATTATCTCCTTTTATTAATAATTTGTTTCTTATTTCTTTTTTTTGGCACATTTACTTGTTTATTCCTTTAGATGTGGATTAATGAGGGAGGGGTAGAAGAGTGAAGACAATGAGACTCTTTTTATATCATCTTTTATGAGAGAAGTTGGATTTTATTTTCTTATTTAAATTTGAAAGAGAGGGTTTGTTAGGCTTAAAGTGTGGGTGGCAGAGAAATTCTTCTTTGAAGGAAAAAGAGCTTATTCATTCAGTAACTATATATGTTAGTAGACAAAGAGAGGATCACTAAGTAAACAAGGGTACTGGGACACTTAAGCAACTATTTGAAGGAGAAAAATCAAGTTATATTGCCTTTCACAAAAGACTAAAAATAAATTCAAGATGGACTAGGATTTACATGTAACATAAAGAAAGAAAGAAATGAAACTGAAGAAGATTTAACTACTTATCTGTTCTTAGGATGTAAAAGAAAAAATTACATCAGAAAAAAAAGTATAGATTTATTTTTTAAAAATTAAAAAAACCTGGAGAAATTAGCTGAAAACAAAGCCATTATAAACTGATAATGTATAAAGTAAATATATAAAATGTTCATATCAAATAGAGCAACATTTAGATCTCACTTAAAGTGGGCCAAAGGACATGAAGAGTAATTAAAATAAGAAATACAAATTAATAATAAATATAGAAAACAAATTCTGATTTTTGTCAAGGTGGAATAAGCACATTCCTTCGCTTCTTCTGCTAGTTTCAACTAACATGCTGAATCCACTTTAAAGCAATTATCCAGAAGATTTTGAAAGATGGAATCTAGAAGACGGTTGGCCTAGTGACAAAGGAAGCCTTGACTGTGAGTTCCTTATATATTTTTGTCTCATATATTCCATGGCATAGATTCTAGAGAAGCCTGCAACTCAAACCACCAAAGGGCACAGCAAAAAACAGAAGTTCCAGGAAAAGCCTGCTCCCTATATCCAGAGGACTGAGAAGAGGAAGGCGTTGTAAGATGGATCTCTATTACCCTTCCCGCCCTACTATCACCATAAATGAAGCAGTTCCCATAAATGAAGCACTCCCACCAGTGCAGCTTTGGCATCCAGGCAGTAGTACCCCTATCTTTGCCTCTCTCCAGTGAGTGTACCTTCCAAATGGTCTGTGCAATGGATCCCTATCAACTCACCCCTTCCTGCAGTGAGTAAATGCCAGTAAAGAGGTGGTAACCCTCCATCTCCCCCTGGCATGGCTACTGCAGATACAGTGGAGTGGAGCTCTATGAGACTGTCCACATCCTTCACTAAGCAAATGTAAGCAGAGGCAGCATCTCTCTACCTCATCTATCTCCATCTACCTCTACCTCACCTTCCCTCCATCTGGAGAGAAAGGGATCCTTTCAATCTGTGTATGAAGTCCCAGGCTCACTCTGAAGTGTCCTGTGCACAAAACTGACCACAATCAACATAGCTAAAGCTTTGAGAACTGAATTATAGTATAAAATATCACCCTGGTTTCAAGTTAGCCTCTGGGTAATACATAAGTGGGGTAAACCAGACACTTTCTCTAAACGCTTTGAAAGTGAAAATGACAGTTGAACCAGAGCCCTTATGATCATAGGTACAAAAATTCTTAACAAAATATTAGTAAATACATGAAAGAAATAATACACCATGACCAAGTGAGGTTCATTCTAGGAAGCAAAGTTGGTTCAACACTCAAAAATCAATTAATGCAATCTGCCATATTTATAGTCTAGAGGAAAAAAATTTACACGATTATATTAATTGAGGCAGAAAAGCCTTTGATAAAATTTAATGCCCATTCATGTTAAAAACTCTCAGCAGAGTAGAAACAGAAGGGAACTTCCTCAACATGATAAAAAGCATCTACACATCATATTTACTGGTGACAGACTGATTTCTCCCTAAGATCAGGAGTAAGCCAAGAACGTCCACTGTCACCACTCTCATTTGGCACAGCACTGGGTATTCTAGCTAGTGCAATAGGGCAAGCAAAAGAAATATAATTTGGAAAGGAAGAAATAAAATGTTTCCTAGGTTAGGCAAAGAAATCTTAGATATGAAATCAAAAGCATGATCTTTAATAGAAAAAATTAATAAATTACACTATATCAAAATGAAAAAACTTTTGCTCTGCTAAAGGCACTGTTAAGAGAATGAAAAGACAAGCTACCGACTGGGAGAAAATATTTGTAAATCAAGTGTCCAATGAAATACTTGTATCCAGAATATATAAAGGAGTCTAAACAGTAAGAAACCAAGCAACCCAATTTAAAAATGAGTAAAATACTTAAACACACACTTCTCCAAAGATATAGAGATGGCAAATAAGCACATGAAAAGATGTTCAACATCACTAGACATTAGGGATATGCAAATTAAAGCCACAGTGAGATACACTACACACCTATTAGAATGGCTAAATTAACAAAATACTGGCCGTACCTTGTGCTGAGGAGATGTCAGAGCAAGTGAATCTTGCATACATTTCTCGTGGGAATATAAAAAGGTACCACCATGCTGAGAATCAGTGTAGAGGTTTCTTATAAACTGATACTTATCATATAAATGAGCAACTCTACTCTTGAGTGGTTACACCAGAGAAATGAAAGCTTATATTACACAAAAACCTGAACATACATGAATGTTTATCACCCCAAACTGGAAACAACCCAAATACCCTGCACCAGGTGAATAGCTGAACTGTTGGATATCCATACCACGAAATACCACACAGCAACAAAAAGGGACAAACTGCGGATACACAACAATGTGGATGGCTCTCAACAGCATTACTCTGAGGCAAAAAGTCAATTTCAAATAGTTACACAGAGTATAATTTCACTTTATATAAAATGGTCAAATGACAAAATTGTAGTGATGAAGAACAGATTAGTGGTGCCAGAGTTGTGAATGAGGGAGGAAGTGATTATTAAGGGGTAACACAGGGAGTTTTTGTAGGGGGGTGATAGAACAGGTCTATAGCCTGACTGTGGTGGTGGTTATACAAATGTACACATATAATAAAATGTATAGAATTATATACTACACCCCACCAAAAAAAAAGAAGGAGGAGGAGGAGAAGGAAAGTGCATGGAAAAATTGTTGAAATCCAAGTATCTTTCATTTAAGTGTTACTATCATAGCAAAGTCAAATTTCAGTCTTGATAATTGCATTAAGGTTATTTACATATTATGTTATTTTAGGG